>NC_086452.1:405621599-405804099 GCF_028390025.1 Pseudophryne corroboree
GGCTAGTGGAGCCCGGTGCTGGTTTTAAAAATACGGGGGGACCCCTACATCTTTTGTCCCCCGTATTTTTGGAACCAGGACCGGACTAAGAGCCCGATGCTGGTTGTCTAAATACGGGGAACCCCTGTCCAATTTTTTCCCAGTATTTAAACAACCAGGACCGGCTCAAAGAGCCCGAGGCTGGTTATATTTAGGAGGGGGACCTCATGCAGTTTTTTTTTACATTTTTAACCCATTCAGACCCTTCTCCATTAAGTTAATGGAAACCCTGGACAACAAAATTGCATTCATGTCCTCCTCCCACTCCCTTCCCAGTCCCAAACACTGATTATTATTTTTTTCTATAAAAATGTACAATACAACATCACAAGTATGATGAGCAGGCATGCAGCGGGCATTGGCAACTTTGGACTGAGTTGCAAATTAGTGGCGGAGGGCTGGGTCAGTTGATGGTGGGCGAGTTTGTAAGCCATTGGTGGTGGCATCGGCTCAGAGGCAGTGGCGGGCATTGGCTTGGTGGCGGTAGGGTTCATCGACAGGATTCGGCGGACATTATGGCTGTAGTGCCTCACCGCACGCCACTGACCTCACCGCACGCCACTGGTGTGTGGGACAGTGTGCGTGTGTGTTAATTGTGTGTGTGGGACAGTGTGAGTGTGTGTTAATTGTGTGTGTGTGGAACAGTGTCAGTGTGTGTAAATTTTTGCAGTCCAGTGTGTGTGTGGGGGAGAGGAAAGTATGAGAATGTGTGTGTGTGTGTGTGTGTGTAGTCTGAGTGGGTGTGTGTAGGATTTGGGGGTGGCCAGTCTGTGTGTGTGTAATCAGTGTGTGTGGGATGTACTAATGGCCATTTACCGAAGAGAGATATGTATTAAACCACGGGCACTGAGATGCCCTTCTTACTCACCATCCAGCTGGGTGGGCGAGCCGGGCGGGTGGAAAGCCAGCAGCAGGGGCAGCATGCCAGATATCAGCAGCCGAGGGTGGGGGCTGTAATGCACATGCGGAGCCCAAAGCCGGAGATCAGCAGCATGCTGACCGGCAATAAGCAGCTTCTGCTTCCGCGTTCAACATGCTGCTGATCTCCGGCTTTGGGCTACGCAGGGTTCGGGGGATGGGTGTCCTCTGCCGGTGTACTGCAGCTCCGGGGGTGCGGGCTCCGGAGGCTTTCAGCACTGTTGAATATCCAGCTGCCCCAAGTATGTACAGCCCGCACCCTCTGCAGCTGATATCCGGCATGCTGCTGCTGGCTGTCCCCCCGCCCGGCTCGGCCACACAGCTGTATGGTGAGAAGGGCATCTCAGTTCCTGAGGTTTAACACATATGCCTCAGAAAATGGCCTCTGCGGTAAACGATACTAATGCTTACCGTGACAGTAACAGCGGGGAGGAAGGCGCACATCGGGATCCTGCAGCATGAAACAAGAACCCCTTCGGAGCGCAGCAGGCCACACTGAAAAGGGTGCATACCCGGTGCGGTGCTCTGCATCCCGGGTGGTGCCGAAGATGTGGAGTGTCGGAGGTGGCAGAAGCGCCGCAGCTTGGGGTGAGAAACCGCTGCAGCCCTTCCGCTGCTAAACTCTGCAATTAGTCTATTAAGGGGGTGGGCTCCCCTCATCATAGTGCCCCACAGGCCATGTTAATTCTGGGGGTAGGATCCCCTAACTCTATAATGGGAATTTTGGCTCATATCATGTGCTGTAACGTGAATTTTGGCTAATACCGTGTGCTATAATGTGAATTTCGGCTCATACTATGTGGGGTAATGTGAATTTTGGCTCATTCCGTGTGCTGTAATGTGAATTTCGGCTCATACCGTGTGCTGTAATGTGAATTTCTGCTCATACCATGTGGGGAAATGTGAATTTCTGCTCATACCATGTGGGGAAATGTGAATTTTGGCTCATACCATGTGGAGTAATGTGAATTTTGGCTCATACCGTGTGCTATAATGTGAATTTCGGCTCATACCGTGTGCTATAATGTGAATTTTGGCTCATACCATGTGGGGTAATGTGAATTTCGGCTCATACTGTGTGCTATAATGTGAATTTCGGCTCATGCCGTGTGGGGCAATGTGAATTTCGGCTCATACTGTGTGCTATAATGTGAATTTCGGCTCATACCGTGTGCTATAATGTGAAAGGGGCACCAGTACTAGATAGTATAAGGGGTCCTACTATACTGAAGGACACGCCCCTTTTGAGTGACCACGCCCCTTTTCCGGAGCGCGCGCGCCTTCGGCGCGCGCATAATTGCTATCTGCACTCTTTCATTCCACCTTCAAAAATTCAACTTCGACCACTGCACCTACATACACACCCTGACATCTTTATATGCAGTGACACCGGTGGCGTCTGCACATACTTTCCTTTTGTATTTTTTTTTTCATTATCATTTTATTAATTTATTTTATTAAGAAAAAATTATTTATTTTTTTTTTTTTTTTTTTGGGGGGGGGGGGGGGCATTATTGATCTTGCCCTGGGTTCCAAAAACCCTAGTTACGCCTCTGCCCTGCACAGAAACAAAATAACCCACCCAAATCTAACTCTCTCTGCACATGTTATATTTGGCCCCCCTGCACTGCACATGGTTTTGCCCATCTGCTAACAAATTTGCTGCTACGATCAGGTCTGAATTAGGACCAAAATACAGGCAAATTCTGATTATATGCAGTGTACTTTGGAAATTGTTTTACTTATAATTCATTTATGATATTGCATTATGATTTGCACACTCAAGGGTATATATATATATATATATATATATATATATGGAAAAAAAAAAAGGAAATTGGTGCCCAAAGGTAATTACAACCTATAACTACAGAGAACCCAATGGGTTTCACAATTCTCATTAGTTTTAAGAACATAAGCATGAACTGTTCTCCCCTAAAAAAAAATATTTTATTAAAATATACATAAGAAGCATGTCCATCTTATTAGATAGTCAGAATGATGTAATTTCTCTTCGAATACTCCACCATAGGAGTTGATAGAGGAATATCAGCAGCTTAATGCAGTATCTTTATTCTTCCTCATACGGTATTCAGAGATAACATCAAGTATAACAACCCAACGCGTTTCGTCTAGTAACTAGACTTCATCAGGGGTATGTCTTTAGGTATTAGCGCTAGTGATGTGCACCGGACATTTTTCGGGTTTTGTGTTTTGGTTTTGGATTCGGTTCCGCGGCCGTGTTTTGGATTCGGACGCGTTTTGGCAAAACCTCACCGAAAATTTTTTGTCGGATTCGGGTGTGTTTTGGATTCGGGTGTTTTTTACAAAAAAAACCCTAAACAGCTTAAATCATAGAATTTGGGGCTCATTTTGATCCCATAGTATTATTAACCTCAATAACCATAATTTCCACTCATTTCCAGTCTATTCTGAACACCTCACACCTCACAATATTATTTTTAGTCCAAAATTTGCACCGAGGTCGCTGTGTGACTAAGCTAAGCGACACAAGTGGCCAACACAAACACCTGGCCCATCTAGGAGTGGCACTGCAGTGTCAGGCAGGATGGCACTTCAAAAAAATAGTCCCCAAACAGCACATGACGCAAAGAAAAATGAAAGAAAAAAGAGGTGCAAGATGGAATTGTCCTTGGGCACTCCCACCCACCCTTATGTTGTATAAATAGGACATGCACACTTTAACGAACCCATAATTTCAGCGACAGGGTCTGCCACACGACTGTGACTGAAATGACTGGTTGGTTTGGGCCCCCACCAAAAAAAGAAGCAATCAATCTCTCCTTGCACAAACTGGCTCTACAGAGGCAAGATGTCCACCTCATCATCATCCTCCGATTCCTCACCCCTTTCACTGTGTACATCCCCCTCCTCACAGATTATTAATTCGTCCCCACTGGAATCCACCATCTCAGGTCCCTGTGTACTTTGTGGAGGCAATTGCTGCTGGTGAATGTCTCCACGGAGGAATTGATTATAATTCATTTTGATGAACATCATCTTCTCCACATTTTCTGGAAGTAACCTTGTACGCCGATTGCTGACAAGGTGAGCGGCTGCACTAAACACTCTTTCGGAGTACACACTGGAGGGAGGGCAACTTAGGTAAAATAAAGCCAGTTTGTGCAAGGGCCTCCAAATTGCCTCTTTTTCCTGACAGTATACGTACGGACTGTCTGACGTGCCTTACTGGATGCGGTCACTCATATAATCCTCCACCATTCTTTCAATGGTGAGAGAATCATATGAAGTGACAGTAGACGACATGTCAGTAATTGTTGGCAGGTCCTTCAGTCCGGACCAGATGTCAGCACTCGTTCCAGACTGCCCTGCATCACCGCCAGCGGGTGGGCTCGGAATTCTTAGCCTTTTCCTCGCACCCCCAGTTGCGGGAGAATATGAAGAAGGAGCTGTTGACGGGTCACGTTCCGCTTGACTTGACAATTTTCTCACCAGCAGGTCTTTGAACCTCTGCAGATTTGTGTCTGCCGGAAAGAGAGATACAACGTAGGTTTTAAATCTAGGATCGAGCACGGTGGCCAAAATGTAGTGCTCTGATTTCAACAGATTGACCACCCGTGAATCCTGGTTAAGTGAATTAAGGGCTCCATCCACAAGTCCCACATGACTAGCGGAATCGCTCTGTTTTAGCTCCTCCTTCAATGTCTCCAGCTTCTTCTGCAAAAGCCTGATGAGGGGAATGACCTGACTCAGGCTGGCAGTGTCTGAACTGACTTCACGTGTGGCAAGTTCAAAGGGTTGCAGAACCTTGCACAACGTTGAAATCATTCTCCACTGCGCTTGAGTCAGGTGCATTCCCCCTCCTTTGCCTATATCGTGGCCAGATGTATAGGCTTGAATGGCCTTTTGCTGCTCCTCCATCCTCTGAAGCATATAGAGGGTTGAATTTCACCTCGTTACCACCTCTTGCTTCAGATGATGGCAGGGCAGGTTCAGGACTGTTTGGTGGTGCTCCAGTCTTCTGTACGCGGTGGCTGAATGCCGAAAGTGTCCCGCAATTCTTTGGGCCACCGACAGCATCTCTTGCACGCCCCTGTCGTTTTTTAAATAATTCTGCACCACCAAATTCAATGTATGTGCAAAACATGGGACGTGCTGGAATTTGCCCAGATGTAATGCACGCACAATATTGCTGGCGTTGTCCGATGTCACAAATCCCCAGGAGAGTCCAATTGGGGTAAGCCATTCTGCGATGAACTTCCTCAGTTTCCGTAAGAGGTTGTCAGCTGTGTGCCTCTTCTGGAAAGCGGTGGTACAAAGCGTAGCCTGCCTAGGAACGAGTTGGCGTTTGCGAGATGCTGCTACTGGTGCCGCCGCTGCTGTTCTTGCTGCGGGAGGCAATACATCTACCCAGTGGGCTGTCACAGTCATATAGTCCTGAGTCTGCCCTGCTCCACTTGTCCACATGTCCGTGGTTAAGTGGACATTGGGTACAACTGCATTTTTTAGGACACTGGTGACTCTTTTTCTGAGGTCTGTGTACATTTTCGGTATCGCCTGCCTAGATAAATGGAACCTAGATGGTATTTGGTACCGGGGACACAGTACCTCAATCAAGTCTCTAGTTGCCTCTGAATTAATGGTGGATACCGGAACCACGTTTCTCACCGCCCAGGCTGCCAAGGCCTGAGTTATCTGCTTTGCAGCAGGATGACTGTTGTTATATTTCATCTTCCTCGCAAAGGACTATTGGACAGTCAATTGCTTACTGGAAGAAGTACAAGTGGTCTTCCGACTTCCTCTCTGGGATGACGATCGACTCCCAGCAGCTACAACAGCAGTGCCAGCAGCAGTAGGCGTTACACTCAAGGATGCATCGGAGGAATCCCAGGCAGGAGAGGACTCGTCAGACTTGCCAGTTACATGGCCTGCAGGACTATTGGCTTTCCTGAATAAGGAGGAAATTGACACTGAGGGAGTTGGTGGTGTGGTTTGCAGGAGCTTGGTTACAAGAGGAAGGGATTTAGTGGTCAGTGGACTGCTTCCGCTGTCACCCAAAGTTTTTGAACTTGTCACTGACTTATGATGAATGCGCTGCAGGTGACGTATAAGGGAGGATGTTCCGAGGTGGTTAACGTCCTTACCCCTACTTATTACAACTTGACAAAGGCAACACACGGCTTGACACCTGTTGTCCGCATTTGTGTTGAAATAATTCCACACCGAAGAGCTGATTTTTTTTGTATTTTGACCAGGCATGTCAATGGCCATATTCGTCCCACAGACAACAGGTGTCTCCCCGGGTGCCTGACTTAAACAAACCACCTCACCATCAGAATCCTCCTTATCAATTTCCTCCCCAGCGCCAGCAACACCCATATCCTCATCCTGGTGTACTTCAACAGTGACATCTTCAGTTTGACTATCAGGAACTGGACTGCAGGTGCTCCTTCCAGCACTTGCAGGGGGCGTGCAAATGGTGGAAGGCGCAAGCTCTTCCCGTCCAGTGTTGGGAAGGTCAGGCATCGCAACCGACACAATTGGACTCTCCTTGGGGATTTGTGATTTAGAAAAACGCACAGTTCTTTGCTGGGCTTTTGCCAGCTTAAGTCTTTTCATTTTTCTAGCGAGAGGACGAGTGCTTCCATCCTCATGTGAATCTGAACCACTAGCCGTGAACATAGGCCCGGGCCTCAGCCGTTCCTTGCCACTCCGTGTCGTAAATGGCATATTGGCAAGTTCACGCTTCTCATCAGATGCTTTCAATTTTGATTTTTGGGTCATTTTACTGAACTTTTGTTTTTTGGATTTTACATGCTCTCTACTATGACATTGGGCATCGGCCTTGGCAGACGACGTTGATGGCATTTCATCGTCTCGGGCATGACTAGTGGCAGCAGCTTCAGCACGAGGTGGAAGTGGATCTTGATCTTTCCCTATTTTAACCTCCACATTTTTGTTCTCCATTTTTTAATGTGTGGAATTATATGCCAGTATCAATAGCAATGGCCTACTACTATATATACTGCGCACAACTGAAATGCACCACAGGTATGGATGGATAGTATACTTGACGACACAGAGGTAGGTAGAGCAGTGGCCTTCCATACCGTACTGCTATATATACTGGTGGTCACTGTGTCAGCAAACTGCAAAACTAAAATGCACCACAGGTATAGAATGTAGATGGATAGTATACTTAATGACGACACAGAGGTAGGTACAGCAGTGGCCTTCCGTACCGTACTGCTATATATAGTATACTGGTGGTCACTGTGTCAGCAAACTGCAAAACTAAAATGCACCACAGGTATAGAATCTAGATGGATAGTATACTTAATGACGACACAGAGGTAGGTACAGCAGTGGCCTTCCGTACCGTACTGCTATATATAGTATACTGGTGGTCACTGTGTCAGCAAACTGCAAAACTAAAATGCACCACAGGTATAGAATGTAGATGGATAGTATACCTAATAACGACACAGAGGTAGGTACAGCAGTGGCCTTCCGTACCGTACTGCTATATATACTGGTGGTCACTGTGTCAGCAAACTGCAAAACTAAAATGCACCACAGGTATAGAATGTAGATGGATAGTATACTTAATGACGACACAGAGGTAGGTACAGCAGTGGCCTTCCGTACCGTACTGCTATATATAGTATACTGGTGGTCACTGTGTCAGCAAACTGCAAAACTAAAATGCACCACAGGTATAGAATGTAGATGGATAGTATACTTAATGACGACACAGAGGTAGGTACAGCAGTGGCCTTCCGTACCGTACTGCTATATATAGTATACTGGTGGTCACTGTGTCAGCAAACTGCAAAACTAAAATGCACCACAGGTATAGAATCTAGATGGATAGTATACTTAATGACGACACAGACGTAGGTACAGCAGTGGCCTACTGTACCGTAATGCTATATATTATATACTGGTGGTCACTGGTCAGCAAAACTCTGCACTGTACTCCTCCTATATAATATTATACTGGTGGTCCCCAGTCCCCACAATAAAGCAGCACACTGAGCACAGATATGGAGTGTTTTTCAGGCAGACAACGTATACTGGTGGTCACTGTCAGCAAAACTCTGCACTGTACTCCTGCTATATAATACAGCTGCTCCCCAGTCCCCACAATTAAGCAGTGTGAGCACAGATATATGCAGCACACTGAGCACAGATATGGAGCGTTTTTTTCAGACAGAGAACGGATAACTGGTGGTCACTGATCAGCAAAACTCTGCACTGTACTCCTCCTATATTATACAGCTGCTCCCCGGCCCTCCCCACAATTAAGCAATAATGCACAATCAAGTTCAACAATAACGGAGAGGACGCCAGCCACGTCCTCTCCCTAACATTTCCAATGCACGAGTGAAAATGGCGGCGACGCGCGGCTGCTTATATAGAATCCGAATCTCGCGAGAATCCGACAGCGGGATGATGACGTTCGGGCGCGCTCGGGTTAACCGAGCCATACGGGAGAATCCGAGTATGGCTCGGACCCGTGTAAAAAGGGTGAAGTTCGGGAGGGTTCGGTTTACGAGAAACCGAACCCGCTCATCACTAATTAGCGCCTATCAGAATGTAATCAAACAAGATGGATTATCAGGATTTTTCAAAGATCAATCTCAAAGCATCACAAACAAGGCTGCCGAGGCTTCCAGCCATTCTCATACGTCCAACTGATAAAAATTGATCTACTTCCTACGTTTCTAATTTTCGAAAGGAAGATGGAAACAGCAAGATCCTGCCGGGAGTGGACCTCAAGGGTCAAATACTGGCATTAAAAACAGATACGAATAGGATGTCCAAACTGATTCACACAGGAAACAACTTTCCAAGAAGACAGCCAGTAGTACTCCAGACTCCTAACCGCATCAATGCCAGCAGAGTGATCAATGTTGGTATACAAGCTGGTAATATCTAGAGTAACCAACAAACTCCCCGGAGGTAAGGAACCCAGTTCTGAAAGTTTTTTAATAAAGTCGGTGGTGTCTTTTAAGTAATACGTGGTATTCTGTACGACAGGTTGTAACCAAAAATCTATAAACTGCGATAAAGGTTGACAAAGGGATCCACAGGACGAAATTATGGCCTGCCAGGTGGACTAACAAGCGTTTCGTGTACTTTAGGCAGTACATAGATCAAGGGAACTCTTGGATGGACCTGCGTAAGAAAATGTGCAGTCATATGTGCAATATATATATATACTAGTGATGAGCGGGTTCGGTTCCTCGGGATCCTAACCCCCCCGAACTTCACCCATTTTACACTGTTCCGAGGCAGCCTCGGATCCTCCCGCCTTGCTCGGTTAACCCGAGTGCGCCCGAACGTCATCATCCCGCTGTCGGATTGTCGCGAGATTCGTATTCTATATAAGGAGCCGCGCGTCGCCACCATTTTCACTTGTGCATTGGAGATGATAGCGAGAGGACGTGGCTGCGTTCTCTCAGTTTCTGTGTTCAGTGTGCTGCAAATATCTGTGCTCAGTGTGCTGCAAATATCTGTGCTCAGTGTGCTGAAAATATCTACGTTCTCTGCCTGAAAAACGCTCCATATCTGTGCTGCATTGCAGTATATAGTAGGAGGACAGTGCAGAATTTTGCTGACCACCAGTATATATTAGTGATGAGCGGGTTCGGTTCGTCGGGATCCGAACCCCCCCGAACTTCACCCTTTTTACACGGGTCCGAGGCAGACTCGGATCCTCCCGCCTTGCTCGGTTAACCCGAGCGCGCCCGAACGTCATCATCCCGCGGTCGGATTCGTGCGAGATCTGTATTCTATATAAAGAGCTGCGCGTCGCCGCCATTTTTCACTCGTGCATTGGAGATGATCGTGAGAGGACGTGGCTGGCGTCCTCTCAGTTTCTATGTTCAGTGGGCTGCAAATTGTGCTGCAAATATCTGTGCTCAGTGTGCTGCAAATATCTGTGCTCAGTGTGCTGCAAATATCTGTGCTCAGTGTGCTGCAAATATCTGTGCTCAGTGTGCTGCAAATATCTGTGCTCAGTGTGCTGCAAGTGCAAATATCTACGTTCTCTGCCTGAAAAATGCTCCATATCTGACTGTGCTCAGTGTGCTGCAAATATCTGTGCTCAGTGTGCTAATTGCTTTATTGTGGGGACTGGGGACCAGCAGTATTATATAGTAGGAGGACAGTGCAGAGTTTTGCTGACCAGTGACCAGTGACCACAAGTATTATACGTTCTCTGCCTGAAAAACGCTCCATATCTGTGCTGCATTGTAGTATATAGTAGGAGGACAGCGCAGAATTTTGCTGACCACCAGTATAACTATATATATAGCAGTACGGTACAGTAGTCCACTGCTCTACCTACCTCTGTATCGTCAAGTATACTATCCATCCATACCTGTGGTACATTTCAGTTTTGCAGTTTGCTGACCACCAGTATATACTATATAGCAGTACGGTACAGAAGGCCACTGCTCTACCTACCTCTGTGTCGTCAAGTATACTATCCATCCATACCTGTGGCGCATTTCAGTTTTTCACAGTTTGCTGACCACCAGTATATAATATATAGCAGTACGGTACAGTAGGCCACTGCTCTACCTACCTCTGTGTCGTCAAGTATGCTATCCATCCATACCTGTGGTGCATTTCAGTTTTGCACAGTTTGCTGACCACCAGTATATACTATATAGCAGTACGTTACAGAAGGCCACTGCTCTACCTACCTCTGTGTCGTCAAGTATACTATCCATCCATACCTGTGGTGCATTTCAGTTTTGCACAGTTTGCTGTCCACCAGTATATAATATATAGCAGGACGGTACAGTAGGCCACTGCTCTACCTACCTCTGTGTCGTCAAGTATACTATCCATCCATACCTGTGGTGCATTTCAGTTTTGCACAGTTTGCTGACCACCAGTATATACTATATAGCAGTACGGTACAGTAGACCACTGCTCTACCCACCTCTGTGTCGTCAAGTATACTATCCATCCATACCTGTGGTGCATTTCAGTTTTGCACAGTTTGCTGTCCACCAGTATATAATATATAGCAGTACGGTACAGTAGGCCACTGCTCTACCTACCTCTGTGTCGTCAAGTATACTATCCATCCATACCTGTGTTGCATTTCAGTTTTGCACAGTTTGCTGACCACCAGTATATATACTATATAGCAGTACGGTACAGTAGTCCACTGCTCTACCTACCTCTGTGTCGTCAAGTATACTATCCATCCATACCTGTGGTGCATTTCAGTTTTGCACAGTTTGCTGTCCACCAGTATATGATATATAGCAGTACGGTACAGTAGGCCACTGCTCTACCTACCTCTGTGTCGTCAAGTATACTATCCATCCATACCTGTGGTGCATTTCAGTTTTGCACAGTTTGCTGTCCACCAGCATATAATATATAGCAGTACGGTACAGTAGGCCACTGCTCTACCTACCTCTGTGTCGTCAAGTATACTATCCATCCATACCTGTGGTGCATTTCAGTTTTGCACAGTTTGCTGACCACCAGTATATACTATATAGCAGTACGGTACAGTAGGCCACTGCTCTACCTACCTCTGTGTCGTCAAGTATACTATCCATCCATACCTGTGGTGCATTTCAGTTTTGCACAGTTTGCTGACCACCAGTATATACTATATAGCAGTACGGTACAGTAGGCCACTGCTCTACCTACCTCTGTGTCGTCAAGTATACTATCCATCTATACCTGTGGTGCATTTCAATTGTGCGCTGTATATATAGTAGTAGGCCATTGCTATTGATATATTACTGGCATATAATTCCACACATTAAAAAATGTGGAGTGTAAAATAGGGAAAGATCAAGATCCACTTCCACCTTGTGCTGAAGCTGCTGCCACTAGTCATGGCTGAGATGATGAAATGCCATCAACGTCGTCTGCCAAGGCCGATGCCCAATGTCATAGTAGAGAGCATGTAAAAACCAAAAAAATAAAGCTCAGTAAAATGACCCAAAAATCTAAATCAAAATCGTTTGAGGAGAAGCGTAAACTTGACAATGTGCCATTTACAACACGGAGTGGCAAGGAACGGCTGAGGCCCTGGCCTATGTTCAAGGCTAGTGGTTCAGCTTCACCTGAGGATGGAAGCACTCATCCTCCTGCTAGAATTCTTAAAAGAGTTAAGATGGCAAAAGCACAGCAAAGAACTGTGCGTTCTTCTAAATCACAAATCCCCAAGGAGAGTCCAATTGTGTCGGTTGTGATGCCTGACCTTCCCAACACTGGACGGGAAGAGGTTGCACCTTCCACCATTTGCACGCCCCCCTGCAAGTGCTGGAAGGAGCACCCGCAGTCCAGTTCCTGATAGTCAAATTGAAGATGTCACTGTTGAAGTACACCAGGATGAGGATATGGGTGTTGCTGGCGCTGGGGAGGAAATTGACAAGGAGGATTCTGATGGTGAGGTGGTTTGTTTAAGTCAGGCACCCGGGGAGACACCTGTTGTCCGTGGGACGAATATGGCCATTGACATGCCTGGACAAAATACAAAAAAAATCACCTCTTTGGTGTGGAATTATTTCAACAGAAATGCGGACAACTGGTGTCAAGCCGTGTGTTGCCTTTGTCAAGCTGTAATAAGTAGGGGTAAGGACGTTAACCACCTAGGAACATCCTCCCTTATACGTCACCTGGACCGCATTCATCAGAAGTCAGTGACAAGTTCAAAAACTTTGGATGATAGCGGAAGCAGTCCACTGACCACTAAATCCCTTCCTCTTGTAACCAAGCTCCTGCAAACCACACCACCAACTCCCTCAGTGTCAATTTCCTCCTTACACAGGAAAGCCAATAGTCCTGCAGGCCATGTCACTGTCAAGTCTGACGAGTCCTCTCCTGCCTGGGATTCCTCCGATGCATCCTTGAGTGTAACGCCTACTGCTGCTGGCGCTGCTGTTGTTGCTGCTGGGAGTCGATCGTCATCCCAGAGGGGAAGTCGGAAGACCACTTGTACTACTTCCAGTAAGCAATTGACTGTCCAACAGTCCTTTGCTAGGAAGATGAAATATCACAGCAGTCATCCTGCTGTATAGCGGATAACTCAGGCCTTGGCAGCCTGGATGGTGAGAAACCTGTTTCCGGTATCCACCGTTAATTCACAGGGAACTAGAGACTTGATTGAGGTACTGTGTCCCCGGTACCAAATACCATCTAGGTTCCATTTATCTAGGCAGACGATACCGAAAATGTACACAGACGTCAGAAAAAGAGTCACCAGTGTCCTAAAAAATGCAGTTGTACCCAATGTCCACTTAACCACGGACATGTGGACAAGTGGAGCAGGGCAGACTCAGGACTATATGACTGTGACAGTCCACTGGGTAGATGTCTTGCCTCCCGTAGCAAGAACAGCAGTGGCGGCACAAGTAGCAGCATCTCGCAAACGCCAACTCGTTCCTAGGCAGGCTACGCTTTGTATCACCGCTTTCCATAAGAGGCACACAGCTGACAACCTCTTACGGAAACTGAGGAACATCATCGCAGAATGGCTTACCCCAATTGGTCTCTCCTGGCGATTTGTGACATCGGACAATGCCAGCAATATTGTGCGTGCATTGCATCTGGGCAAATTCCAGCACGTCCCATGTTTTGCACATACATTGAATTTGGTGGTGCAGAATTATTTAAAAAACGACAGGGGCGTGCAAGAGATGCTGTCGGTGGCTCGAAGAATTGCGGGCCACTTTCGTCATTCAGCCACCGCGTGCCGAAGACTGGAGCACCAGCAAACAGTCCTGAACCTGCCCTGCCATCATCTGAAGCAAGAGGTGGTAACGAGGTGGAATTCAACCCTCTATATGCTTCAGAGGATGGAGGAGCAGCAAAAGGCCATTCAAGCCTATACATCTGCCTACGATATAGGCAAAGGAGGGAGAATGCACCTGACTCAAGCGCAGTGGAGAATGATTTCAACGTTGTGCAAGGTTCTGCAACCCTTTGAACTTACCACACGTGAAGTCAGTTCAGACACTGCCAGCCTGAGTCAGGTCATTCCCCTCATCAGGCTTTTGCAGAAGAAGCTGGAAACATTGAAGGAGGAGCTAAAACAGAGCGATTCCGCTAGGCATGTGGGACTTGTGGATGGAGCCCTTAATTCACTTAACCAGGATTCACGGGTGGTCAATCTGTTGAAATCAGAGCACTACATTTTGGCCACCGTGCTCGATCCTAGATTTAAAACCTACGTTGTATCTCTCTTTCCGGCAGACACAAATCTGCAGAGGTTCAAAGACCTGCTGGTGAGAAAATTGTCAAGTCAAGCGGAACGTGACCCGTCAACAGCTCCTTCTTCATATTCTCCCGCAACTGGGGGTGCGAGGAAAAGGCTGAGAATTCCGAGCCCACCCACCCGCTGGCGGTGATGCAGGGCAGTCTGGAGCGAGTGCTGACATCTGGTCCAGACTGAATGACCTGCCAACGATTACTGATATGTCGTCTACTGTCACTGCATATGATTCTGTCACCATTGAAAGAATGGTATAGAATTATATGAGTGACCGCATCCAAGTAGGCACGTCAGACAGTCCGTACGTATACTGTCAGGAAAAAGAGGCAATTTGGAGGCCCTTGCACAAACTGGCTTTATTTTACCTAAGTTGCCCCCCCCCCCCTCCAGTGTGTACTCCGAAAGAGTGTTTAATGCAGCCGCTCACCTTGTCAGCAATCGGCGTACGAGGTTACTTCCAGAAAATGTGGAGAAGATGATGTTCATCAAAATGAATTATAATCAATTCCTCCGTGGAGACATTCACCAGCAATTGCCTCCAGAAAGTACACAGGGACCTGAGATGGTGGATTCCAGTGGGGACGAATAAATAATCTGTGAGGAGGGGGATGTACACAGTGAAAGGGGTGATGAATCGGACGATGAGGAGGAGGTGGACATCTTGCCTCTGTAGACCCAGTTTGTGCAAGGAGAGATTGATTGCTTCTTTTTTGGTGGGGGCCCAAACCAACCAGTCATTTCAGTCACAGTCATGTGGCAGACCCTGTCGCTGAAATGATGGGTTTGTTAAAGTGTGCATGTCCTGTTTATACAACATAAGGGTGGGTGGGAGGGCCCAAGGACAATTCCATCTTGCACCTCTTTTTTCTTTCATTTTTCTTTGCATCATGTGCTGTTTGGGGACAATTTTTTTGAAGTGCCATCCTGCCTGACACTGCAGTGCCACTCCTAGATGGGCCAGGTGTTTGTGTCGGCCACTTGTGTCGCTTAGCTTAGCCATCCAGCGACCTTGGTGCACCTCTTTTTTTCTTTGCATCATGTGCTGTTTGGGGACTATTTTTTAAATCTGCCATCCTGTCTGACACTGCAGTGCCACTCCTAGATGGGCCAGATGTTTGTGTCGGCCACTTGGGTCGCTTAGCTTAGTCACACAGCTACCTCATTGCGCCTCTTTTTTTCTTTGCATTATGTGCTGTTTGGGGACTATTTTTTTTTGAAGTGCCATCCTGTCTGACACTGCAGTGCCACTCCTAGATGGGCCAGGTGTTTGTGTCGGCCACTTGGGTCGCTTAGCTTAGTCATCCAGCGACCTCGGTGCAAATTTTAGGACTAAAAATAATATTGTGAGGTGTGAGGTGTTCAGAATAGGCTGAAAATGAGTGGAAATTATGGTTATTGAGGTTAATAATACTATGGGATCAAAATGACCCCCAAATTCTATGATTTAAGCTGTTTTTGAGAGTTTTTTTGTAAAAAAACACCCAAATCCAAAACACACCCGAATCCGACAAAAAAATTTCAGGGAGGTTTTGCCAAAACGCGTCCGAATCCAAAACACGGCCTCGGAACCGAATCCAAAACCAAAACACAAAACCCGAAAAATTTCCGGTGCACATCACTAGTATATATATATAGCAGTACGGTACAGTAGTCCATTGCTCTACCTCTGTGTATTCAAGTATACAATCCATATGTGTGCTGCATTGTAGTTGTGCGCAGTATATAGTAGGAGGACAGTGCAGAATTTTGCTGACCACCAGTATATATATAGCAGTACGGTACAGTAGTCCACTGCTCTACCTCTGTGTCGTAAAGTATACTATCCATCCATACCTGTGCAGTATTTTAGTTGTGCGCAGTATATAGTAGGAGGACAGTGCAGAATTTTGCTGACCACCAGTATATATATAGCAGTATAGTACAGTAGTCCATTGCGCTACCTATGTGTCGTCAAGTATACTATCCATATGTGTGCTGCATGTGCTGTTTGGGGACTATTTTTTAAATCTGCCATCCTGTCTGACACTGCAGTGCCACTCCTAGATGGGCCAGGTGTTTGTGTCAGCCACTTGGGTCGCTTAGCTTAGCCATCCAGTGACCTTGGTGCACCTCTTTTTTTCTTTACATCATGTGCTATTTGGGGACTATTTTTTAAATCTGCCATCCTGTCTGACACTGCAGTGCCACTCCTAGATGGGCCAGGTGTTTGTGTAGGCCACTTGGGTCGCTTAGCTTAGTCATCCAGCGACCTTGGTGCACCTCTTTTTTTCTTTGCATCATGTGCTGTTTGGGGACTATTTTTTAAATCTGCCATCTTGTCTGACACTGCAGTGCCACTCCTGGATGGGCCAGGTGTTTATGTCGGCCCCTTGGGTCGCTTAGCTTAGTCATCCAGCGACCTCGGTGCAAATTTTAGGATTAAAAATTTGTGAGGTGTGAGGTGTTCAGAATAGACTGTAAGTGAGTGGAAATTATGGTTATTGAGGTTAATAATACTATGGGATCAAAATGACCCCCAAATTCTATGATTTAAGCTGTTTTTGAGGGTTTTTTGTAAAAAAACACCCGAATCCAAAACACACCCGAATCCGACAAAAAATTTTCAGGGAGGTTTTGCCAAACCGAGTTCGAATCCGAAACACGGCCGCGGAACCGAATCCAAAACCAAAACACAAAGCCCGAAAAATTTCCGGTGCACATCACTAATATACGGGTTGAACGGTATAAGTGACGGGAGTAACGTGACGGGACTAATGCTGAAGGGAGCACAGGGATAGACATCCAGTTTCGGCCACTGATGTGATTGCGATTGCTGTGATTAACAAAGGTATTATTACTTTAGAACAAGGAGTCTGTGGGACGGATGAAATATAGGTGTGTTTGTATAATGTTATATGCACAACATGTATCCATTCATTAGAATATATATAGGTATTGGACAGCTATTTGAGCTATTGTGTTTGCCGACATTGATGTGCTCATTTGTATAATTGAATTCAATGTGTTTTATGTATTTCATTGCCACTCATTTGTATATCTGATGCCTTGATGAATTTCTCTGTTCTAATTATTTTTTATGTGGATGCATAATATTCACTATTCTTAATTATCTGTGCACTAGAGAGATTTTAATACTATATTCCATGTTATGTTTAAACCCATTTGAATGTAAGTTGCATGGGTTAAATTGAACAGTGACGTATTTATTTAGACAATGTTTTTGTGACTTCAGACCAAGCCTACTGACGAAGTCGAATGACGAAACGCGTATGGGCGTGGTCTGATGTTTTGGATTTGGAACTGAGAATGCTGGTTTGCAGAGTGGGGTAAAATCATATGCTGGTTATACGAGCGGTGGTTTGACCGCCTTTTATGGTACGGGTTTTTTACTTGTGACCGATCTGGATTTTTAAAATAAAATTGCTGTACTCTTTTAATGCACTATTGGCGCTCCCTGCTTCTTCAATCTCTTGGCAGGACTACCACCCGTTCGGGATCGGGTAACATTGGGGAAGCGACAGCTGGAAGTTCCAGAAGTGCACACTGACAAGTCTTCTTTACCAAACAATATTGGCTGTCAGTGAGTTTGAGGAACATTGTTTCTTGTTCAATTTTTTGGACTTGTAGTTCCACGGGACTTTTTTATATATATATATATATATATATATATATATATAAAAGAAAGCTTTTTACCTTGTTGTTTGCGCTCATACTATCTCTCTCTACATTGTGTGTATATATATATATATATATATATATATACACAGGTTGAGTATCCCATATCCAAATATTCCGAAATACGGAATATTCCGGAATACGGACTTTTTTGAGTGAGAGTGAGATAGTGAAACCTTTGATTTCTGATGGCTCAATGTACACAAACTTTGTTTAATACACAAAGTTATTAAACATATTGTATTATAAGACCTTCAGGCTGTGTGTATAAGGTGTATATGAAACATAAATGAATTGTGTGTATGTACATACACTTTGTTTAATGCACAAAGTTATAAAAAATATTGGCTAAAATTGCCTTCAGGCTGTGTGTATAAGGTGTATATGTAACAAAAATGCATTCTGTGCTTAGATTTAGGTCCCATTGCCATGATATCTCATTATGGTACGCAATTATTACAAAATACGGAAAAATCCCATATCCAAAATACCTCTGGTCCCAAGCATTTTGGATAAGGGATACTCAACCTGTATATTGTTCTGATGTGACCTCCAATCTACATTATTTGAAGGAGCATATCACAAAAGAAGTATTTGTACACTTACGCGAAACCAGACCCCCATTTTATGTGATAGGGGGGCTGCTGGACCAAAAAGTATTTATGTATAATTGGACACTGCCGATATTTTTATGAATTTTATATAAAACTTGTTTATTGGAACTTCATGTTTGTTTTATAATGTACGAAATATTATGCTGTATTATTGTATAATCAAGAACAAAGGAGGGAACCATTTCCAACTCCTTAGGCCTCCAATTTCACTGCTGTCACACCCACATTATATATATATATATATATATATATACACACACATACATACATACATACATATATATATATATATATATATTATATATTACAAACATGTATGGTGGGGGGAGCCAAATGTGATGTTAGAGTATTTATGCCACATTAGTCACCATGACAACTAGTTTATTCATTGACAATTTATGATTTCAAAACCGGTTACAGAGAACTAGGGTCCTCCAGTTTCTTCCACATTTATAGCTCGCATAAGTGTAAAACCAATTTAAAAAATGATCTTTAGACCTGCTGGGATGATAGTTTTACTATGGAGATTTACTATAGATCACATGAAATGAAAAATAGCAGCTATCTGAAAACATCATCTCTTGTAAAATAATATCAAGGTGGTGATTATGCAAGAAACGGGGCTGCACTGGGTGGAAATTGTGTTTACTCACCAGTAGAAACATAGCAGAGAGGATGCAGATCATATATAGATCTATACAAGCGTAACACGACATCTCAGCCAAAGGCAGGTTTCATATCTATGATGAAGAGGGTGGCAGAACATGCTGATACTTGTTGTTCCACTTTAGCCATAGATTGCCTATCGTTGATGTAAGGCTAATCATCTTAAAATATGTAAAAAAAAAGTTGTAAGAGTTTTTATGCAAAGAACATGTAAAAGTAGACTAAATATTTTGGCATGTCAGTCCTATAAAATAGTGTAGCGGGGTCAGTGGAACAGGTACCATCTCCTAGGGTATATGGCAGTGTGGAGCAGCTGAGAGATCACACATGGTTGGTTTGGTTCAGCTGGCCTCAACCAGTCTTATTGTACAGCAAAACAGAAAATAAAACATCAAAAACATGATACCTTGCCAGCTGGCACTAACTAAACACAGGATAACCCTCAAACTAGAAAAAAAAATACAAGGAAAAGTTTACCAGACACATCTCATTGGTTTTCACAGCAGGTTTCTCTCTCAAAGAGACTCCATAGTCTCTCCTCTCTCCCCAGGCAGTGCGAGAGAGCAATGATCAGGCTGACAGCCTTATTAACACACCCATACAGCCAGAGGTGGAAGCAAGATACAGATTTGGCCCCCCCTCCCTCAAACAATCCACAGCACTATATTTTCCTTCCCAATGTATGCCTCTTACATTATTTGGTGTTTTTCCAACTCTATTACAGTATATTACTTTCCCCCTTCACTGAGTGTACCATGTCCACTCACGGACTGCATTTTATATCAGCATTTTATAATACCCATTCTTACCCTCTTCTGTTAGTGTGACTGTATTGATTATATATCAGTGTCCCACTGATTTTAGCAGGTAGGCCCCCATCGTCAATATACAGTACTACTTAAAATAGAGTATAATGGCATATTGATATATCATTAGTCAGTAAAGGTCTTGGTCCATCGGAAATGCTCTCCATACAGCCATATCAGCGTGCCCTCCTGAGACCCACAAGGCCCTAAGCAGCCGCCTTGGTTGCCTTGTGGTAAATCCTCCTCTGCATACAGCTGAAAGCCCTAATTAGCCTTCTGAGATGCTAAAAGTCAAAAGACCTGAACTAGGCTTAAATGGATGGAGAACCCACCCTTTCTACTCACATCCAACCGCAGGACCCTTATCCGGTTCTAAACAAAAGCCAAACGCTCTCAGCAAAATCAACACAATATTCCTGGGGTTTTAAAACACATAGGTAAAAAACCTGGGCAAATACTGTATACCTGCCTTCCACTACTATTTCAGTGAACTTTTTACAATATATATATATATATATATATATATATATATATATATATGCCATTTTTATCACTTGACTCTGATTCAATATATTGCCATATTATGCACTGTTTGGTTACATTAAAGGAGCCATATTCCCACTCTGAGATACTTAAATGCTAGATGTGCAAACTGGTGGATGAGGGTGACAACAGAAAACAGCACATGATTGGCTCGCTATGTTCGTTTCAAGTTATAGGTATACGTTTCTCACCTAGAATGCTATGTAACTAGTTTTCTCTGCTTTTACAATAATTAGGAATGTATTTATCATTGAAATGACATGCAAAAATTTGTATTTTTGGAAACAACAGAGCTGTACCCTATGCATCAAGAGGTCCCTGTCTATGATAGACCTGCTGACAGTAAGAGTCATTAGATTTCCCCAGAGATAGGCTTTCAAAGGAAAACCTTTTTAACAGGTATAGTTAAGATACACAGGGCTGTCTTTTCGTATGGGCTCAATGGGCTCTTGCCCAAGGGCCCCAGGAGTAAAAGGGCCCTAGACTAATAGCTGAGGGTCCCCTCTTTCCAGGGGTACCAGATTTTTAAAAAACCGGCCCTGGGGAACCGGAGATATCCGACTTCAAAGCAGTGGTCCCCATCCAAGCCTGTTAATTGTTATTCCCAGCCAGATATCTCGGGTTCTGTCTGACTGAGAGTTTTTATGGGGGTATACTCAAAAAGCTGGGACTCTCCTCTTTCAGTGGACACTGACAGCTTGTCTCTACTATGCCCAGAACCAGAGATATCAGCCTTCAAGCAGCCGGTCCCTGCTCCAGCTCCACACGCCTAATATGCAGTTTTATATATTTGTTGGTGGATTGCTCTGGCTACTGAAGTCTGATCCCCAAGTCCCCAGTACCTCCTGAAAGGTGGGACTCTATAGTTTTTTTTTATCCCATTAAAGCTAAGAAATCTTTTCCAGGAACTGGAGATATCTGCAGTAAAGCAAGCTGCCCTGACCCCCAGAAAATTATGAATATTAAGCTCACTCCACTGTCCTCCCCTCCCCTGTGTATTGAACACCCCCTGCCACCCTGGAAGTCATGTACCAGGGCCCCTTAATTCAGCACAATGTCCCCTTTTACAGTTTAGTGCTCTCCTTCCCACCCCATTTGTGCAGTAAAAGAGTAATTAGCAGAAATTATTTCTCCAAGTCCTACATTCTGAGCAAAAGATAGAACCCCCCTATCTCCCGCGGGACATCAAAGCTGCTGCTGATAGCACCTCCCACCCCTACCGCTGATGGGTGGGTAGGGGCCCCAGTGCATTGTTGTGCCCAGGGGCCTACACTGCTGTTAAGACGGCTCTGAAGATACAGTACATATACCACCGCAATACGTGTTCTGTCACTGCTACCTCAGGACATACTTACCTACTCTTCTCGAACCTACAGTAGACTC
Organism: Pseudophryne corroboree; assembly: GCF_028390025.1. Classification (NCBI taxonomy): domain Eukaryota; kingdom Metazoa; phylum Chordata; class Amphibia; order Anura; family Myobatrachidae; genus Pseudophryne; species Pseudophryne corroboree. The sequence goes on from NC_086452.1 coordinate 405,643,484, forward strand.
CCGAATTTTGGGGGAGACCACGAGCTCTCTGAAGAATGGTTGCAGGGAATCGCAGGTCTGTGAGGACGAGTTCAATATCACATAGTTCTATGATAATTGCATAGTTTTGGCCCTGCCCACTTTATAGACATGCTATTCCATGCCTAATGATGCAAATGACCCAGCCCCAATCACCTGCATCTCTTCTCTGGGCCTCTGCTGCAAGAGTAGAGATTGAAGTTGGTAAGTATGCCTCACGATGATGTAATGACATAACATCTTTATATTGTGAATAACACATTTTTTTTATTAATAATCAACATTTACATCTTTTTTACGAATGAGTCTATTTTTTAATAACGTTTTTATTTATACTACTAAGTGAAACTAAAAGGACTAGTCATGCAAACGCATATCCCCTCAGACTTGCTTGACGTAGTAGTCTTTTAGCCCACAGTTCTATTGGCCACTGTCACTCAGTCAGGGGAGTATCCCCTTAGTAAGAACTGACTATAACATTTATGTAAGAAATAATTTACAGGAACAAACTTTATTTAAAAATGGCATGTGCTCAGGGGTTATTGCTGATTCCAGTGTAAGAAAAGCTCTGACGAATATATCAATGTGATTTTCTCAAAGGGCACAATTATGCCGATCTCTAGTCAGATCCAGGACCTGAGAATATGGGAATTGTAAAAACGTGTGGTCTTCAGTTTGCCGCCTGTCGGGATCCCGGCGAGCAGTATACCAGCACCGGAATCCCGACAGCCGGCATACCGACACCTTTTCTCCCTCTTGGGGGTCCACGACCACCCTGGAGGGAGAATAGATAGCGTGGCACACTTAGCACGCCACTGTGCCAGCAGCGTGGCGAGCGCAGCGAGCCCACTATGGGCTCATTTGCGCACGCCCAGCTGTTGGTATGCCGGCGGTCGGGATTCCGGCGCCGCTATGCTGGCCGCCGGGAGCTCAGCCTCCGGCATACCCTACTACACCCGTAAAAACATGCCATATAATGGATACTTTGCAATAGTATCAGAAAGAGTGTGGCTGCATGAGACCATGGGCCAGTTGTAATGCAGTGCGAGATGGATGGAGGGCCCGATTCAGGTTGGATCGCAATACGCGATCCAACCACAAAAAAATGCTAAAAGGATGTGGGCGCATGCGCAGGGCCCATAGAAAATGCAATGTCACACGCAGCCGATGCGATCAGAAAATTGGGGCCGGCCCAACTCCTCCTACTTAGCAGAATTTGCAATCTTTACTGAATTAGGCCCGGAGATCAGCAAACATTTACAAGGTAAAACCAGGTTGGGTTTGCATTGTAAATGATTTCCGCTTTAAAAAACCGTACAAGTTCGGCCAGAATCTCAGCACTCCAGCCGTCTCACACTGCATTACATCCCTCCCCACTGTTGGATAGTACAAGGTTTGGGTGGATTGGACATTGTTTGGCTGGATGACGGAAGGGCTTAGTACCATTTGCTTATTTTTTAATTGTTAAAAGATACACTATATGGACAAAAGTACCTGGGCACCTGACCGTTACACCAACAGGGACTGTAATGACATTGTATTCAAATACATATACTTTAATATGGAACTGGTTCCCCTTTTGCAGCTATAACAGCTTCCACACATCTTGGAAGACTTCACAAGACTTTGGAGTGTTTCTGTGGGAATTTGTGCCCATTCAATCTGTAGAGCATTTATGAAGTGAGACACTGGTGTTGGATAAGTAGGGCCTGGCTCACATTCTCCGTTCTAGTTCATCCCAAAGGTGCTGGGTTGAGGTCACGGTTCTGTATGGGCCAGACAGTCCCATACCATTTTCCTCCTCCACCAAACTTCACAGTTGGCATAATGCAGTCAGGCAGGTAACATTCTGCAGGCATCCGCCAAACCCAGACTTGCCAATCTGACTGCCAAACAGAGAAGCATACTGTAATTCACATGGCATTGGACTTGGTGATGTCCACATGGGTGTTTTCTGTTTACCAAAAATAGATATGCCTTTTAAATAGAGATGTGCACCGGAAATTTTTCGGGTTTTGTGGTTTGGTTTTGGGTTCGGTTCCGTGGCCGTGTTTTGGGTTCGAACGCGTTTTGGCAAAACCTCACCGAATTTTTTTTGTCGGATTCGGGTGTGTTTTGGATTCGGGTGTTTTTTTTCAAAAAACCCTAAGAAACAGCTTAAATCATAGAATTTGGGGGTCATTTTGATCCCAAAGTATTATTAACCTCAATAACCATAATTTCCATTCATTTTCAGTCTATTCTGAACACCTCACACCTCACAATATTATTTTTAGTCCTAAAATTTGCACCGAGGTCGCTGGATGACTAAGCTAAGCGACCCAAGTGGCCGACACAAACACCTGGCCCATCTAGGAGTGGCACTGCAGTGTCACGCAGGATGGCCCTTCCAAAAAACACTCCCCAAACAGCACATGACGCAAAGAAAAAAAGAGGCGCAATGAGGTAGCTGTGTGACTAAGCTCAGCGACCCAAGTGGCCGACACAAACACCTGGCCCATCTAGGAGTGGCACTGCAGTGTCACGCAGGATGGCCCTTCCAAAAAACACTCCCCAAACAGCACATGACGCAAAGAAAAAAAGAGGCGCAATGAGGTAGCTGTGTGACTAAGCTCAGCGACCCAAGTGGCCGACACAAACACCTGGCCCATCTAGGAGTGGCACTGCAGTGTCACGCAGGATGGCCCTTCCAAAAAACACTCCCCAAACAGCACATGACGCAAAGAAAAATGAAAGAAAAAAGAGGTGCAAGATGGAATTGTCCTTGGGCCCTCCCACCCACCCTTATGTTGTATAAACAGGACATGCACACTTTAACCAACCCATCATTTCAGTAATAGGGTCTGCCACACGACTGTGACTGAAATGACGGGTTGGTTTGGACCCCCACCAAAAAAGAAGCAATTAATCTCTCCTTGCACAAACTGGCTCTACAGAGGCAAGATGTCCACCTCATCATCATCCTCCGATTCATCACCGTGTACATCCCCCTCCTCACAGATTATCAATTCGTCCCCACTGGAATCCACCATCACAGCTCCCTGTGTACTTTGTGGAGGCAATTGCTGCTGGTGAATGTCTCCATGGAGGAATTGATTATAATTCATTTTAATGAACATCATCTTCTCCACATTTTCTGGAAGTAACCTCGTACGCTGATTGCTGACAAGGTGAGCGGCGGCACTAAACACTCTTTCGGAGTACACACTTGTGGGAGGGCAACTTATGTAGAATAAAGCCAGTTTGTGCAAGGGCCTCCAAATTGCCTCTTTTTCCTGCCAGTATACGTACGGACTGTCTGACGTGCCTACTTGGATGCGGTCACTCATATAATCCTCCACCATTCTTTCAATGGGGAGAGAATCATATGCAGTGACAGTAGACGACATGTCCGTAATCGTTGGCAGGTCCTTCAGTCCGGACCAGATGTTAGCATCAGCAGTCGCTCCAGACTGCCCTGCATCACCGCCAGCGGGTGGGCTCGGAATTCTGAGCCTTTTCCTCGCACCCCCAGTTGCGGGAGAATGTGAAGGAGGAGATGTTGACAGGTCGCGTTCCGCTTGACTTGACAATTTTCTCACCAGCAGTTCTTTGAACCCCTGCAGACTTGTGTCTGCCGGAAAGAGAGATCCAAGGTAGGTTTTAAATCTAGGATCGAGCACGGTGGCCAAAATATAGTGCTCTGATTTCAACAGATTGACCACCCGTGAATCCTTGTTAAGCGAATTAAGGGCTCCATCCACAAGTCCCACATGCCTAGCGAAATCGCTCTGTGTTAGCTCCTCCTTCAATGTCTCCAGCTTCTTCTGCAAAAGCCTGATGAGGGGAATGACCTGACTCAGGCTGGCAGTGTCTGAACTGACTTCACGTGTGGCAAGTTCAAAAGGTTGCAGAACCTTGCACAACGTTGAAATCATTCTCCACTGCGCTTGAGACAGGTGCATTCCACCTCCTATATCGTGCTCAGTTGTATAGGCTTGAATGGCCTTTTGCTGCTCCTCCAACCTCTGAAGCATATAGAGGGTTGAATTCCACCTCGTTACCACTTCTTGCTTCAGATGATGGCAGGGCAGGTTCAGGCGTTTTTGGTGTTGCTCCAGTCTTCTGTACATGGTGCCTGTACGCCGAAAGTGTCCCGCAATTCTTCTGGCCACCGACAGCATCTCTTGCACGCCCCTCTCGTTTTTTAAATAATTCTGCACCACCAAATTCAAGGTATGTGCAAAACATGGGACGTGCTGGAATTTGCCCATATTTAATGCACACACAATATTGCTGGCGTTGTCCGATGCCACAAATCCACAGGAGAGTCCAATTGGGGTAAGCCATTCTGCGATGATCTTCCTCAGTTGCCGTAAGAGGTTTTTAGCTGTGTGCGTATTCTGGAAAGCGGTGATACAAAGCGTAGCCTGCCTAGGAAAGAGTTGGCGTTTGTGAGATGCTGCTACTGGTGCCGCCGCTGCTGTTCTTGCGGCGGGAGTCAATACATCTACCCAGTGGGCTGTCACAGTCATATAGTCCTGAGTCTGCCCTGCTCCACTTGTCCACATGTCCGTGGTTAAGTGGACATTGGGTACAACTGCATTTTTTAGGACACTGGTGAGTCTTTTTCTGAGGTCTGTGTACATTTTCGGTATCGCCTGCCTAGAGAAATGGAACCTAGATGGTATTTGGTACCGGGGACACAGTACCTCAATCAAGTCTATAGTTGGCTCTGCAGTAATGATGGATACCGGAACCACGTTTCTCACCGCCCAGGATGCCAAGGCCTCAGTTATCCGCTTTGCAGCAGGATGACTGCTGTGATATTTCATCTTCCTCGCAAAGGACTGTTGGACAGTCAATTGCTTGGTGGAAGTAGTAAAAGTCGTCTTACGACTTCCCCTCTGGGATGACCATCGACTCCCAGCAGCAACAACAGCAGCACCTGCAGCAGTGGGCGTTACACGCAAGGATGCATCGGAGGATTCCCAGGCAGGAGAGGACTCGTCAGAATTGCCAGTGACATGGCCTGCAGGACTATTGGCATTCCTGGGGAAGGTGGAAATTGACACTGAGGGAGTTGGTGGGGTGGTTTACGTGAGCTTGGTTACAAGAGGAAGGGATTTACTGGTCAGTGGACTGCTTCCGCTGTCGCCCAAAGTTTTTGAACTTGTCACTGACTTATGATGAATGCGCTGCAGGTGACGTATAAGGGAGGATGTTCCGAGGTGGTTAACGTCCTTACCCCTACTTATTACAGCTTGACAAAGGCAACACACGGCTTGACAAATGTTGTCCGCATTTCTGTTGAAATACTTCCACACCGAAGAGCTGATTTTTTTGGTATTTTCACCAGGCATGTCAATGGCCATATTCCTCCCACGGACAACAGGTGTCTCCCCGGGTGCCTGACTTAAACAAACCACCTCACCATCAGAATCCTCCTTGTCAATTTCCTCCCCAGCGCCAGCAACACCCATATCCTCCTCATCCTGGTGTACTTCAACACGGACATCTTCAATCTGACTATCAGGAACTGGACTGCGGGTGCTCCTTCCAGCACTTGCAGGGGGCGTGCAAATGGTGGAAGGCGCATGCTCTTCACGTCCAGTGTTGGGAAGGTCAGGCATCGCAACCGACACAATTGGACTCTCCTTGTGGATTTGTGATTTCAAAGAACACACAGTTCTTTGCTGTGCTTTTGCCAGCTTAAGTCTTTTCATTTTTCTAGCGAGAGGCTGAGTGCTTCCATCCTCATGTGAAGCTGAACCACTAGCCATGAACATAGGCCAGGGCCTCAGCCGTTCCTTGCCACTCCGTGTGGTAAATGGCATATTGGCAAGTTTACGCTTCTACTCCGACGATTTGAATTTAGATTTTTGAGTCCTTTTTTTACTGATCTTTTGTGTTTTGGATTTTACATGCTCTGTACTATGACATTGGGCATCGGCCTTGGCAGACGACGTTGATGGAATTTCATCGTCTCGGCCATGACTAGTGGCAGCAGCTTCAGCACGAGGTGGAAGTGGATCTTGATCTTTCCCTATTTTTGGAACCTCAACATTTTTGTTCTCCATATTTTAATAGGCACAACTAAAAGGCACCTCAGGTAAACAATGGAGATGGATGGATACTAGTATACTTATGGATGACGAGTGACTGACGACACAGAGGTAGCTACAGCTGTGGACTACCGTACTGCGTCTGCTAGTATAGAGATGATAATGATATAAAAAATATATATATATCACTACTGCAGGTATATATATAATATAATGACGGACCTGCTGGACACTGTCAGCAGACTGCTAAACTACTAGTATGAAGAAGATAGAAAAAAAAACCCCACCACAGGTAGGTATACAATTATGGACGAGCACTGACGACACAGAGGTAGCCACAGCCGTGGACTACCGTACTGCGTCTGCTAATATAGAGATGATAAAGATGATAGAGATGAACAAAAAAAATATAACACTACTGCAGGTAAATATTTATATAATATAATGAATGACGGACCTGCTGGACACTGTCATCAGAATGCGTTTATAGAATAAAAAAAAAAAACACCACAGGAGTGTTAACTTTTTCAGGCAGACAATATACTGGTGGTCAATGGTCAGTCACACTGGCAGCAAAAGTGTGCACTGTACTCCTGCTATAACTGCACCCCAGTCTCCCCCACAATTCAGCTGTGTGAGCAGTGAGCACTCAGCACAGTCAGATATACATAGATATATCATGCAGCACACTGAGGCTGAGCACAGATATGGTATGGAGCGTTTTTTTCAGGCAGAGAACGGATTAAAAAAAACTAGCAAAACTCTGCACTGACTGTACTCCTCCTAACAGCTCTCCCCAATCCTCCCCACAATAAGCTAAGCAGCAATCAGATCAACTAACTACTATCAGTAACTATAAACGGAGAGGACGCCAGCCACGTCCTCTCCCTATCAATCTCAATGCACATGTGAAAATGGCGGCGACGCGCGGCTCCTTATATAGAATCCGAGTCTCGCGATAGAATACGAGCCTCGCGAGAATCCGACAGCGGGATGATGACGTTCGGGCGCGCTCGGGTTAGCCGAGCAAGGCGGGAAGATCCGAGTCTGCCTCGGACCCGTGTAAAAAGGCTGAAGTTCGGGGGGGTTCGGATTCCGAGGAACCGAACCCGCTCATCTCTACTTTTAAAGTCACTTTTTTCTACACACTGCACGTTTGCACGAGTCACTTTATATAAAGTGCACTTTAATTTATATACTCTCTATCAATCTGTCTATGTTGAAAATATTTTGATGAGTATAATTAACTGAAAAAGAGGACAGAGGAAGGATCCTGAAAAAGACATCACTATGAGTGAGTTTGTCGCTAATGTCTGGTACGCATATACAGTAGTGATGAGCGGGTTCGGTTCTTCGGAATCCGAACCCCCCCGAACTTCACCCTTTTTACACGGGTCTGAGGTAGACTCGGATCCTCCCGCCTTGCTCGGTTAACCCGAGCGCGCCCGAACGTCATCATCTAGCTGTCGGATTCTCGCGAGATTCGGATTCTATATAAGGAGCCGCGCGTCGCCACCATTTTCACTCGTGCATTGGAAATGATAGTGAGAGGACGTGGCTGGCGTCCTCTCACTTTGTTTCAGGGGCCTGCAGTGCAAATATCTTTATTCTGGGGACCAGCAATATTATAGGAGGAGTACAGTGCAGAGTTTTGCTGACCAGTGACCACCAGTATTATACGTTGTCTGCCTGAAAAACGCTCCATATCTGTGCTCAGTGTGCTGCATATATCTGTGCTCACACTGCTTTATTGTGGGGACTGGGGACCAGCAGTATTATATAGGAGGAGTACAGTGCAGTGTTATGCTGACCAGTGACCACCAGTATACGTTGTCTGCCTGAAAAACGCTCCATATCTGTGCTCAGTGTGCTGCATATATCTGTGCTCACACTGCTTTATTGTGGGGACTGGGGACCAGCAGTATTATATAGGAGGAGTACAGTGCAGAGTTTTGCTGACCAGTGACCACCAGTATTATACGTTCTCTGCCTGAAAAACGCTCCATATCTGTGCTCAGTGTGCTGCATATATCTGTGCTCACACTGCTTTATTGTGGGGACTGGGGACCAGCAGTATTATATAGGAGGAGTACAGTGCAGAGTTTTGCTGACCAGTGACCACCAGTATTATACGTTCTCTGCCTGAAAAACGCTCCATAGCTGTGCTGCATTGTAGTATATAGTAGGAGTACAGTGCATAATTTTGCTGACCACCAGTATATAATATATAGGAGTACGGTACAGAAGGCCACTGCTCTACCTACCTCTGTGTCGTCAAGTATACTATCCATCCATACCTGTGGTGCATTTCAGTTTTGCACAGTTTGCTGACCACCAGTATATAATATATAGCAGTACGGTACAGTAGGCCACTGCTCTACCTACCTCTGTGTCATCAAGTATACTATCCATCCATACCTGTGGTGCATTTCAGTTTTGCACAGTTTGCTGACCACCAGTATATAATATATAGCAGTACGGTACAGTAGGCCACTGCTCTACCTACCTCTGTGTCGTCAAGTATACTATCCATCCATACCTGTGGTGCATTTCAGTTGTGCGCAGTATATATAGTAGTAGGCCATTGCTATTGATACTGGCATATAATTCCACACATTAAAAAATGGAGAACAAAAATGTGGAAGGTAAAATAGGGAAAGATCAAGATCCACTTCCACCTCGTGCTGAAGCTGCTGCCACTAGTCATGGCCGGGACGATGAAGTGCCATCAACGTCGTCTGCTAAGGCTGATGCCCAATGTCATAGTAGAGAGCATGTAAAATCCAAAACACAAAAGTTCAGTAAAATGACCCAAAAATCAAAATTAAAAGCGTCTGAGGAGAAGCGTAAACTTGCCAATATGCCATTTACGACACGGAGTGGCAAGGAACGGCTGAGGCCCTGGCCTATGTTCATGGCTAGTGGTTTAGCTTCACATGAGGATGGAAGCACTCATCCTCTCGCTAGAAAAATGAAAAGACTTAAGCTGGCAAAAGCACAGCAAAGAACTGTGCGTTCTTCTAAATCACAAATCCCCAAGGAGAGTCCAATTGTGTCGGGTGCGATGCCTGACCTTCCCAACACTGGACGGGTAGAGGTGGTGCCTTCCATCATTTGCACGCCCCCTGCAAGTGCTGGAAGGAGCACCCGCAGTCCAGTTCCTGATAGTCAAATTGAAGATGTCACTGTTGAAGTACACCAGGATGAGGATATGGGTGTTGCTGGCGCTGAGGAGGAAATTGACAAGGAGGATTCTGATGGTGAGGTGGTTTGTTTAAGTCAGGCACCCGGGGAGACACCTGTTGTCCATGGGACGAATATGGCCATTGACATGCCTGGTCAAATTACAAAAAAAAAAATCACCTCTTCGGTGTGGAATTATTTTAACACAAATGCGGACAACAGGTGTCAAGCCGTGTGTTGCCTTTGTCAAGCTGTAATAAGTAGGGGTAAGGACGTTAACCACCTCGGAACATCCTCCCTTATACGTCACCAGCAGCGCATTCATCATAAGTCAGTGACAAGTTCAAAAACTTTGGGTGACAGCGGAAGCAGTCCACTGACCACTAAATCCCTTCCTCTTGTAACCAAGCTCCTGCAAACCACACCACCATCTCCCTCAGTGTCAATTTCCTCCTTACCCAGGAAAGCCAATAGTCCTGCAGGCCATGTCACTGGCAAGTCTGACGAGTCCTCTCCTGCCTGGGATTCCTCCGATGCATCCTTGAGTGTAACGCCTACTGCTGCTGGTGCTGCTGTTGTTGCTGCTGGGAGTCGATCGTCATCCCAGAGGGGAAGTCGGAAGACCACTTGTACTACTTCCAGTAAGCAATTGACTGTCCAACAGTCCTTTGCGAGGAAGATGAAATATCACAGCAGTCATCCTGCTGCAAAGCGGATAACTCAGGCCTTGGCAGCCTGGGCGTTGAGAAACGTGTTTCCGTTATCCACCGTTAATTCACAGGCAACTACAGACTTGATTGAGGTACTGTGTCCCCGGTACCAAATACCATCTAGGTTCCATTTCTCTAGGCAGGCGATGCCGAAAATGTACACAGACCTCAGAAAAAGAGTTACCAGTGTCCTAAAAAATGCAGTTGTACCCAATGTCCACTTAACCACGGACATGTGGACAAGTGGAGCAGGGCAGACTCAGGACTATATGAATGTGACAGCCCACTGGGTAGATGTATTGCCTCCCGCAGCAAGAACAGCAGTGGCGGCACCAGTAGCAGCATCTCGCAAACGCCAACTCGTTCCTAGGCAGGCTACGCTTTGTATCACCGCTTTCCAGAAGAGGCACACAGCTGACAACCTCTTACGGAAACTGAGGAACATCATCGCAGAATGGCTTACCCCAAATGGACTCTCCTGGGGATTTGTGACATCGGACAACGCCAGCAATATTGTGCGTGCATTACATCTGGGCAAATTCCAGCACGTCCCATGTTTTGCACATACATTGAATTTGGTGGTGCAGAATTATTTAAAAAACGACAGGGGTATGCAAGAGATGCTGTCGGTGGCCCGAAGAATTGCGGTCCACTTTCGGCATTCAGCCACCGCGTGCCGAAGACTGGAGCACCAGCAAACAGTCCTGAACCTGCCCTGCCATCATCTGAAGCAAGAGGTGGTAACGAGGTGGAATTCAACCCTCTATATGCTTCAGAGGATGGAGGAGCAGCAAAAGGCCATTCAAGCCTATACATCTGCCTACGATATAGGCAAAGGAGGGTGAATGCACCTGACTCAAGCGCAGTGGAGAATGATTTCAACGTTGTGCAAGGATCTGCAACCGTTTGAACTTGCCACACGTGAAGTCAGTTCAGACACTGCCAGCCTGAGTCAGGTCATTCCCCTCATCAGGCTTTTGCAGAAGTAGCTGGAGACATTGAAAGAGGAGCTAAAACAGATCGATTCCGCTAGGCATGTGGGACTTGTGGATGGAGCCCTTAATTCGCTTAACCAGGATTCACGGGTGGTCAATCTGTTGAAATCAGAGCACTACATTTTGGCCACCATGCTCGATCCTAGATTTAAAACCTATGTTAGATCTCTCTTTCCGGCAGACACAAGTCTGTAGAGGTTCAAAGACCTGCTGGTGAGAAAATTGTCAAGTCAAGCGGAACGTGACCCGTCAACAGCTCCTCCTTCACATTCTCCCGCAACTGGGGGAGCGAGGAAAAGGCTAAGAATTCTGAGCCCACCCGCTGGCGGTGATGCAGGGCAGTGTGGAGCAAGTGCTGACATCTGTTCCGGACTGAAGGACCTGCCAACGATTATTGACATGTCGTCTACTGTCACTGCATATGATTCTCTCACCATTGAAAGAATGGTGGAGGATTATATGAGTGACCGCATCCAAGTAGGCACGTCAGACAGTCCGTACGTATACTGGCAGGAAAAAGAGGCAATTTGGAGGCCCTTGCAGAAACTGGCTTTATTTTACCTAAATTGCCCACCCTCCAGTGTGTACTCCGAAAGAGTGTTTAGTGTAGCCGCTCACCTTGTCAGCAATCGGCGTACTATGTTACTTACAGAAAATGTGGAGAAGATGATGTTCATCAAAATGAATTATAATCAATTTCTCCCTGGAGACATTCACCAGCAATTGCCTCCAGAAAGTACACAGGGACCTGAGATGGTGGATTCCAGTGGGGACGAATTAATAATCTGTGAGGAGGGGGATGTACACAGTGAAAGGGGTGAGGAATCGGACGATGAGGAGGTGGACATCTTGCCTCTGTAGAGCCAGTTTGTGCAAGGAGAGATTGATTGCGTCTTTTTTGGTGGGGGCCCAAACCAACCAGTCATTTCAGTCACAGTGGTGTGGCAGACCCTGTCGCTGAAATGATGGGTTTGTTAAAGTGTGCATGTCCTGTTTATACAACATAAGGGTGGGTGGGAGGGCCCAAGGACAATTCCATCTTGCACCTCTTTTTTCTTTCATTTTTCTTTGCATCATGTGCTGTTTTGGGACTATTTTTTTGAAGTGCCATCCTGCCTGACATTGCAGTGCCACTCCTAGATGGGCCAGGTGTTTGTGTCGGCCACTTGTGTCGCTTAGCTTAGCCATCCAGCGACCTTGGTGCACCTCTTTTCTTCTTTGCATCATGTGCTGTTTGGGGACTATTTTTTTGAAGTGCCATCCTGTCTGACACTGCAGTGCCACTCCTAGATGGGCCAGGTGTTTGTGTCGGCCACTTGGGTCGCTTAGCTTAGTCATCCAGCGACCTCGGTGCAAATTTTAGGACTAAAAATAATATTGTGAGGTGTGAGGTGTTCAGAATAGACTGAAAATGAGTGGAAATTATGGTTATTGAGGTTAATAATACTATGGGATCAAAATGACCCCCAAATTCTATGATTTAAGCTGTTTTTGAGGGGTTTTTGTAAAAAAAACACCCGAATCCAAAACACACCCGAATCAGACAAAAATTTCAGGGAGGTTTTGCCAAAACGCGTCCGAATCCAAAACACGGCCGCGGAACCGAATCCAAAAAAAACACACAAAACCCGAAAAATGTCCGGTGCTCATCACTAATATACAGTATATGGTCACTCTAAGGATTTGTCATGAACATGTCAACTACGGCATTAAAAAAAAAAAGCATGCGCTAGCCAATCCCGAAATCCCAGGATTCAATTCCAGCCAATTTTAGGCCAAAATCCTGGGATACCGCCTATCCCGATTCTCCATTTCCATCCCCCTATAAAGGATCGTTATAAGAATTGGTTGCTTCTTTCATCACATGCCAGCCTGAACAGACAATATACAATCTCATTGTTCTACATTGTTCTCATTGTTCATTGTTCTACAATCTCATTGTTATCGATCCACCTCTTAGAATGTAATTATTAGTGCTGTAGCACCTTATAGCCCCTACAGGTATACAGTATCATCATATTTTTTTACCTTTATTCTCTGTACATAGGAAGCCAAATAAGCACCTGCGCATCTTCATTGCCACTTCCTGTGGAACATATAATCACGTGACGGGCGACCGCCAGTCACATCGGCGTTTCGCCTCTGAGGAGTTAATCCAGTTCCGCATTCCACCACAGCTGCTCAGGTGATTGGGAATTCTCTGCTTCAGCCTACCACAATGGATCACATCCCTAATATTGTAGGTGCATAGAGCTCCGAAAACAAATTTGTGGCAGTGTTGCATGGCCACGTCCCCTTTACCCGTGGCCATGCCGCTTTTCCGAATTTGTAACGATTTTTTGTTTTAGGATGTTGGAGGGTGTGCATCAAACACCCTTATATTACACACAGTCAGAACTAGGAATTTTGGTGCCTGTGCCAGAAAGAGCATTGGTGCCCCCCCCCCCCAGATGTTAACAGGGAAACAGGGCCGTGGTCTTGTGGGAAAGGGGCATGGCCACACAGTAGTGCCTCTTATAACACAAAATCCACACAGTAGTACTCCCCTTATAACACATTCTGACACAGTAGTAGTTCCCTTCAGTGGCGGATTCGGGGTAGGGGAGCACCAAGGCACCAAGAATTTCTATTTATTTTATTTATAATAGTGCTATGTGCCCCCCCCCCCCCTTCCTCCCCGGGTCACATCTACAAGTAGTACCTTGGTGATCTAGTGGTTTGTACGTCAGCAGACGCAGTGTTGGGCTGGTTACAGGCATGTTGTCTTTTCTTTTGGTGATGCGGCAGTGGGTGGCTCAGGAGGCACTGGCTAGAACCAGAGCCAGACTTACACACCATATACAGTATGAGCCAAAGGGTGCATGTGGGCATTACACTCAGGTGCAGCATTATATCAGCAGTGGCAAGCTCTGGGCACAGGGGAGAGTGTTGTCCGCTCAGACATCTGTGACTCTAGCAGAGGCTCGCACTGCTTCATATGACGGTGCCCACCAGTGGCGTGCGGTGTAGTGAGGCGGGTGACGGAGAGCCTTTCCTGTCATTTTTTGCCTAATTCCCAGGATCCCACTGATACCAATCCCAGGATTTGCCACCATAACCAGAGCACCTAAATCATGGATCCACCTGGACTCTTTCCTTAGAAAACATAGTGATATGTCATTGCCCCTCAATGTGGCAGGTACATGGTCAATAATCATATAACGCATAACAGAAAGATTGTGTCTAGCCACCAAATTACGTGCCACTGGTTGATCAGTATGGCCGGTTGCTAATGCAGCTCTAACCGAAGGATCTCCATCACTGCTTCCTGCATTCTACAGCTGTGGAATGCATAATCACGTGACCGGCGGCCGCCACTCACATCAGCGTTTCCGCTCTGTGGAGCTAATCCACTTCCACCAAGCTATTCATGTGATTGGGAATTCTCTGTTTTAGCCTATCACACCGGATCACATCCCTTCTATTGTACAGTAGGTGCACAAAGCTCTAAATAGTAAATTTGACAATAGGGGTTTCCATGGAAAGAGATCAGCGCTACCTTAACAAACAAATTACCATTATAGTGCACTCATATAATATTAATATGATTATATATGATCAATATGATTCTATATATATCAATTAAAAACATACTATGAAAAATCTCCTCACTTTTTACAATGAATAAGATTACAAAACTGGTCCATGCTAATAATACCCACATAAATTCATAATTTAAAAATCAGAATGAAAAAAGAAAAAAGCAACAAAGAAAGATTCTTTGTTAAAAATATCATCATCGCTACAAAAAACATCTCAGTTGATTGTTTTCAGGCAAACCCTTGGAACTAATAATGTCCATGGTAAATATCAATTTTGCTTTTTTCTGGTAGCAACATTTTTGCTCTGTCTTCGCCTCTGGATAATTTAGGGATTTGATTAATAATAATGCCTTTTAAGCTGCTAGTGCATGTTGTTTTTCTTGAAATTGGGAAGCAACTGGTTTAACAGAATTGCCTGATATCAAGGCCATCCGTTTGCTCATTTGATGGTTTGCCATATGTTCTTTAAAGGGACATATTGTTTTTCTGATATATGGGAGTACACAAGGACATTTCAACATATTTATCACAGAGGCGGAACAATATGTGAGTCTATGTTTAATATTGACTTTTCTTCCATTATGTTAATGATTGAAATAACTTACTGTATTCATGGATTGGCATGTTGTGCATCCTGCACATCTATAACAACCTCATTTTGGTTGTCTTAGTCATGATTTGTTCTGTTCTGACATAATATCAAAGTGGGTCTCATAAGATGATCCCTCAATGTTGGGCCTCGTTTATACAATAGAAGTGATTTCTTTTTCTCCATTTTGACTTTGGGATCAGAAGCCACAATCCTCCAGTGTTTCATCACAATTCCCTGAAAAACAGAAGCCTGTGTGTCATGTTTTAGTTACAAAATTCCAATTTGGCATTGAGGTTTTCGCTGTAACTGCTCCTTTCAGAACTTTCTTCGTTGATTTCTGTAAGCTATTTTTCACAATTTCAGTTGAATAGCCTCTGATCAGAAATTTTTCTCTCATCTCCCTTATTTGGACCTCAGTACTTGCTGGGTCAGTATTCATCTGGGTCTTAGGATGATAGGTTGAATAATGAAGCAGGGAATGGTCAGAATGGTCCCTAATTTCAGACATTCGTTTATAAATTGAAACATCAAAAAAATGATGTCCAAATCTTCAACATTATATGTAAATTGTATAGGAGTGTCCAACTCATTGAGCACACACACCATCTTATTGAAGGTTTCCTTCGCATCCCACCAAAGAATAAAAAACATAATGTATAAATCAGAAGTACCATACAATATTTTCACCATATTTAGGGCATATATGTTCTTCCTCGTAATGGGCCATGTATATGTTTGCATAAACAGGAGCCAAATTTGACCCTATCACGGTCCCATTTCTTTGGACAAAAAAATTCAGAAAAAAAATCAGCATCATATTGGAAATGATTATTAGTCAGTACCAATTAAATCAATTTTAAAAATTAACTCAATAGGTGCTCCACCATGGGATTCCTTTATAACCCTATGCCTTACAGTACAAATCACTTCACAATGAGGGATTACTATATAGAGGGATGATACAGTACATCCATAGTTGAAAAAATTACATTCTATTTTAATTTACCCAGACTCAAGAGTGTGGATAAGAAATCAGGAGTATCTTGGATATAACTGGGAATTTGTTTGATAACTAGTTGTAAGATTTGATCCACAGTTGTGCCACTGGTTGAAGGACAGATCCCTTGGCAGATATGATCATTCTGTCATGGAATTTGTAAAACTGCTTGTGGATTATCAGCAAACTATACATTATGGGGCAAATTGGTGTCTCCACTTTCAAATAGTTGGCCAAAGTCTTCTCTGGACAGGTAGCATTACATGCTTGTACAATAAGCAAGTCCACCTATTTATCTTATACATAGGGTTATTATTTAGAAAATTGTTACAACACCTGAACCCATGTTTAAGAGTGATTCTTCCACCTTTGTTAAAGTACATTCTGAGATGTTAATCACCATATTATCTATCTGCAGTTTCTCCCACCTCTTCTTATGGTTGCCTTGCTGCGTGTGCGGTCTGGTGCGTCTTCTATTATAGTAGTGGATGCTTGGTTCCCACCTCCTCCTAAAAAAACAATATTAGAACTCACACCACTAGGTGGCAATCTCTCAAATCCCTATAAGAGAAGGAGTGTGAGGAGCAAGTGTCCACGGTATAGATTGGTCTATACGGTATGTTGTCTATATTCTAAATTGACACTTCCAATTTTTTACGTTTGAATGTTATCAATTCATTTTTATATCGATCAATGTTCATATTTAACTTCTCTAACCACTTTTCTGATCTATCTTCTATCAAAATCAGTTTCACCAATATTGTTACAGCTCTTAGTTCTGCTCTGACTTTAGTTAAGTTGGAGCCAACCCCTTCAACTACCAAAAGTACAAATCTAGAGAATTCTTGTTCAGGACCCCACACCATTTTGAAGAAAAGGAATGACTCACTCTTCCAATTGTAGGTACATTTGAAATACGAGATCCCCTAGGATTTTTTTTATTGCAATAATAATCAGACCAAAATTGCCCATGAAGATCAAGGTTTCTTTTGACTTAATCTCAACAATTTATGATGTAAATCAATTGGAGATTCTGCTGGTAAGCTTCCAAAATCCTCTTGTTGAAAGAGCACCTTAGAGGCATCACCATCCATTAAAGATATCTGTGCAGTTTCAGCCTGATATAACAAATCTTCATCCAGAGTGATGTATTGGGACATCCTGTGTTTATAATCTCAGGTAATATTATAGAGTGCTATTCTACTCACAAATATATATTCCTGAAACAAAACTTATTGATACTGACTCATATGATCAACCAAGCTTCACTTTTTTTTTTAAAGCACTACTTTTTACTCCTAAATAGTGGATGTACATCACAGCATAAATGTCTTATTTGTACTGACTTATAGAATCAACCAGGAATAGACAACGAAATAGAAAAAAGTAAAAACAATATTCATATTTAGAATAGAGATGAGCGGGTTCGGTTTCTCTGAATCCGAACCCGCACGAACTTCATGTTTTTTTCACGGGTCCGAGCAGACTCGGATCCTCCCGCCTTGCTCGGTTAACCCGAGCGCGCCCGAACGTCATCATGACGCTGTCGGATTCTCGCGAGACTCGGATTCTATATAAGGAGCCGCGCGTCGCCGCCATTTTCACACGTGCATTGAGATTGATAGGGAGAGGACGTGGCTGGCGTCCTCTCCATTTAGATTAGGGTTGAGAGAGAGAGAGAGAGATTGACCTGAGGCTGTGATACTGTAGAAGAAAGTGCAGAGTTTAGTGACTGACGACCACAGTGACCACCAGACAGTGCAGTTGTTTGTTTTATTTAATATATCCGTTCTCTGCCTGAAAAAAACAATACACACAGTGACTCAGTCACATACCATATCTGTGTGCACTGCTCAGCCCAGTGTGCTGCATCAATGTATATATATATCTGACTGTGCTCAGCTCACACAGCTTATAATTGTGGGGGAGACTGGGGAGCACTGCAGTGCCAGTTATAGGTTATAGCAGGAGCCAGGAGTACATAATATTATATTAAAATTAAACAGTGCACACTTTTGCTGCAGGAGTGCCACTGCCAGTGTGACTAGTGACCAGTGACCTGACCACCAGTATATATAATATTAGTAGTATACTATCTCTTTATCAACCAGTCTATATTAGCAGCAGACACAGTACAGTGCGGTAGTTCACGGCTGTGGCTACCTCTGTGTCGGCACTCGGCAGCCCGTCCACAATTGTATATACCACCTAACCGTGGTTTTTTTTTCTTTCTTTATAGTCATACTAGTTACGAGTATACTATCTCTTTATCAACCAGTCTATATTAGCAGCAGACACAGTACAGTGCGGTAGTTCACGGCTGTGGCTACCTCTGTGTCGGCACTCGGCAGCCTGTCCATAATTGTATATACCACCTAACCGTGGTTTTTTTTTCTTTCTTTATACATACATACTAGTTACGAGTATACTATCTCTTTATCAACCAGTCTATATTAGCAGCAGACACAGTACAGTGCGGTAGTTCACGGCTGTGGCTACCTCTGTGTCGGCACTCGGTAGCCCGTCCATAATTGTATATACCACCTAACCGTGGTTTTTTTTTCTTTCTTTATACATACATACTAGTTACGAGTATACTATCTCTTTATCAACCTGTCTATATATTAGCAGCAGACACAGTACAGTGCGGTAGTTTACGGCTGTGGCTACCTCTGTGTCGGCACTCGGCAGCCCGTCCATAATTGTATATACCACCTAACCGTGGTTTTTTTTTCTTTCTTTATACATACATACTAGTTACGAGTATACTATCTCTTTATCAACCAGTCTATATATTAGCAGCAGACACAGTACAGTGCGGTAGTTCACGGCTGTGGCTACCTCTGTGTCGGCACTCGGCAGCCCGTCCATAATTGTATATACCACCTAACCGTGGTTTTTTTTTCTTTCTTTATAGTCATACTAGTTACGAGTATACTATCTCTTTATCAACCAGTCTATATTAGCAGCAGACACAGTACAGTGCGGTAGTTCACGGCTGTGGCTACCTCTGTGTCGGCACTCGGCAGCCCGTCCATAATTGTATATACCACCTAACCGTGGTTTTTTTTTCTTTCTTTATACATACATACTAGTTACGAGTATACTATCTCTTTATCAACCAGTCTATATTTGCAGCAGACACAGTACAGTGCGGTAGTTCACGGCTGTGGCTACCTCTGTGTCGGCACTCGGCAGCCCGTCCATAATTGTATATACCACCTAACCGTGTTTTTTTTCCTTTCTTTATACATACATACTAGTTACGAGTATACTATCTCTTTATCAACCAGTCTATATATTAGCAGCAGACACAGTACAGTGCGGTAGTTCACGGCTGTGGCTACCTCTGTGTCGGCACTCGGCAGCCCGTCCATAATTGTATATACCACCTAACCGTGGTTTTTTTTTCTTTCTTTATACATACATACTAGTTACGAGTATACTATCTCTTTATCAACCAGTCTATATTAGCAGCAGACACAGTACAGTGCGGTAGTTCACGGCTGTGGCTACCTCTGTGTCGGCACTCGGCAGCCCGTCCATAATTGTATATACCACCTAACCGTGGTTTTTCTTTCTTTCTTTATACATACATACTAGTTACGAGTATACTATCTCTTTATCAACCAGTCTATATATTAGCAGCAGACACAGTACAGTGCGGTAGTTTACGGCTGTGGCTACCTCTGTGTCGGCACTCGGCAGCCCGTCCATAATTGTATATACCACCTAACCGTGGTTTTTTTTTCTTTCTTTATACATACATACTAGTTACGAGTATACTATCTCTTTATCAACCAGTCTATATATTAGCAGCAGACACAGTACAGTGCGGTAGTTCACGGCTGTGGCTACCTCTGTGTCGGCACTCGGCAGCCCGTCCATAATTGTATATACCACCTAACCGTGGTTTTTTTTTCTTTCTTTATACATACATACTAGTTACGAGTATACTATCTCTTTATCAACCAGTCTATATTAGCAGCAGACACAGTACAGTGCGGTAGTTCACGGCTGTGGCTACCTCTGTGTCGGCACTCGGCAGCCCGTCCATAATTGTATATACCACCTAACCGTGGTTTTTTTTTCTTTCTTTATACATACATACTAGTTACGAGTATACTATCTCTTTATCAACCAGTCTATATATTAGCAGCAGACACAGTACAGTGCGGTAGTTCACGGCTGTGGCTACCTCTGTGTCGGCACTCGGCAGCCCGTCCATAATTGTATATACCACCTAACCGTGGTTTTTTTTTCTTTCTTTATAGTCATACTAGTTACGAGTATACTATCTCTTTATCAACCAGTCTATATTAGCAGCAGACACAGTACAGTGCGGTAGTTCACGGCTGTGGCTACCTCTGTGTCGGCACTCGGCAGCCCGTCCATAATTGTATATACCACCTAACCGTGGTTTTTTTTTCTTTCTTTATACATACATACTAGTTACGAGTATACTATCTCTTTATCAACCAGTCTATATTTGCAGCAGACACAGTACAGTGCGGTAGTTCACGGCTGTGGCTACCTCTGTGTCGGCACTCGGCAGCCCGTCCATAATTGTATATACCACCTAACCGTGGTTTTTTTTTCTTTCTTTATACATACATACTAGTTACGAGTATACTATCTCTTTTTCAACCAGTCTATATATTAGCAGCAGACACAGTACAGTGCGGTAGTTCACGGCTGTGGCTACCTCTGTGTCGGCACTCGGCAGCCCGTCCATAATTGTATATACCACCTAACCGTGGTTTTTTTTTCTTTCTTTATACATACATACTAGTTACGAGTATACTATCTCTTTCTCAACCAGTCTATATATTAGCAGCAGACACAGTACAGTGCGGTAGTTCACGGCTGTGGCTACCTCTGTGTCGGCACTCGGCAGCCCGTCCATAATTGTATATACCACCTAACCGTGGTTTTTTTTTCTTTCTTTATACATACATACTAGTTACGAGTATACTATCTCTTTATCAACCAGTCTATATTAGCAGCAGACACAGTACAGTGCGGTAGTTCACGGCTGTGGCTACCTCTGTGTCGGCACTCAGCAGCCCGTCCATAATTGTATATACCACCTAACCGTGGTTTTTTTTTCTTTCTTTATACATACATACTAGTTACGAGTATACTATCTCTTTATCAACCAGTCTATATATTAGCAGCAGACACAGTACAGTGCGGTAGTTCACGGCTGTGGCTACCTCTGTGTCGGCACTCGGCAGCCCGTCCATAATTGTATATACCACCTAACCGTGGTTTTTCTTTCTTTCTTTATACATACATACTAGTTACGAGTATACTATCTCTTTATCAACCAGTCTATATTAGCAGCAGACACAGTACAGTACGGTAGTTCACGGCTGTGGCTACCTCTGTGTCTGCACTCGGCAGGCAGTCCATAATTGTATACTAGTATCCATCTCCATTGTTTACCTGAGGTGCCTTTTAGTTGTGCCTATTAAAATATGGAGAACAAAAATGTTGAGGTTCCAAAATTAGGGAAAGATCAAGATCCACTTCCACCTCGTGCTGAAGCTGCTGCCACTAGTCATGGCCGAGACGATGAAATGCCAGCAACGTCGTCTGCCAAGGCCGATGCCCAATGTCATAGTACAGAGCATGTCAAATCCAAAACACCAAATATCAGAAAAAAAAGGACTCCAAAACCTAAAATAAAATTGTCGGAGGAGAAGCGTAAACTTGCCAATATGCCATTTACGACACGGAGTGGCAAGGAACGGCTGAGGCCCTGGCCTATGTTCATGGCTAGTGGTTCAGCTTCACATGAGGATGGAAGCACTCAGCCTCTCGCTAGAAAAATGAAAAGACTCAAGCTGGCAAAAGCAGCACAGCAAAGAACTGTGCATTCTTCGAAATCCCAAATCCACAAGGAGAGTCCAATTGTGTCGGTTGCGATGCCTGACCTTCCCAACACTGGACGTGAAGAGCATGCGCCTTCCACCATTTGCACGCCCCCTGCAAGTGCTGGAAGGAGCACCCGCAGTCCAGTTCCTGATAGTCAGATTGAAGATGTCAGTGTTGAAGTACACCAGGATGAGGAGGATATGGGTGTTGCTGGCGCTGGGGAGGAAATTGACCAGGAGGATTCTGATGGTGAGGTGGTTTGTTTAAGTCAGGCACCCGGGGAGACACCTGTTGTCCGTGGGAGGAATATGGCCGTTGACATGCCAGGTGAAAATACCAAAAAAATCAGCTCTTCGGTGTGGAGGTATTTCACCAGAAATGCGGACAACAGGTGTCAAGCCGTGTGTTCCCTTTGTCAAGCTGTAATAAGTAGGGGTAAGGACGTTAACCACCTCGGAACATCCTCCCTTATACGTCACCTGCAGCGCATTCATAATAAGTCAGTGACAAGTTCAAAAACTTTGGGTGACAGCGGAAGCAGTCCACTGACCAGTAAATCCCTTCCTCTTGTAACCAAGCTCACGCAAACCACCCCACCAACTCCCTCAGTGTCAATTTCCTCCTTCCCCAGGAATGCCAATAGTCCTGCAGGCCATGTCACTGGCAATTCTGACGAGTCCTCTCCTGCCTGGGATTCCTCCGATGCATCCTTGCGTGTAACGCCTACTGCTGCTGGCGCTGCTGTTGTTGCCGCTGGGAGTCGATGGTCATCCCAGAGGGGAAGTCGTAAGCCCACTTGTACTACTTCCAGTAAGCAATTGACTGTTCAACAGTCCTTTGCGAGGAAGATGAAATATCACAGCAGTCATCCTACTGCAAAGCGGATAACTGAGGCCTTGACAACTATGTTGGTGTTAGACGTGCGTCCGGTATCCGCCGTTAGTTCACAGGGAACTAGACAATTTATTGAGGCAGTGTGCCCCCGTTACCAAATACCATCTAGGTTCCACTTCTCTAGGCAGGCGATACCGAGAATGTACACGGACGTCAGAAAAAGACTCACCAGTGTCCTAAAAAATGCAGTTGTACCCAATGTCCACTTAACCACGGACATGTGGACAAGTGGAGCAGGGCAGGGTCAGGACTATATGACTGTGACAGCCCACTGGGTAGATGTATGGACTCCCGCCGCAAGAACAGCAGCGGCGGCACCAGTAGCAGCATCTCGCAAACGCCAACTCTTTCCTAGGCAGGCTACGCTTTGTATCACCGCTTTCCAGAATACGCACACAGCTGAAAACCTCTTACGGCAACTGAGGAAGATCATCGCGGAATGGCTTACCCCAACTGGACTCTCCTGTGGATTTGTGGCATCGGACAACGCCAGCAATATTGTGTGTGCATTAAATATGGGCAAATTCCAGCACGTCCCATGTTTTGCACATACCTTGAATTTGGTGGTGCAGAATTTTTTAAAAAACGACAGGGGCGTGCAAGAGATGCTGTCGGTGGCCAGAAGAATTGCGGGACACTTTCGGCGTACAGGCACCACGTACAGAAGACTGGAGCACCACCAAAAACTACTGAACCTGCCCTGCCATCATCTGAAGCAAGAAGTGGTAACGAGGTGGAATTCAACCCTCTATATGCTTCAGAGGTTGGAGGAGCAGCAAAAGGCCATTCAAGCCTATACAATTGAGCACGATATAGTAGGTGGAATGCACCTGTCTCAAGCGCAGTGGAGAATGATTTCAACGTTGTGCAAGGTTCTGATGCCCTTTGAACTTGCCACACGTGAAGTCAGTTCAGACACTGCCAGCCTGAGTCAGGTCATTCCCCTCATCAGGCTTTTGCAGAAGAAGCTGGAGACATTGAAGGAGGAGCTAACACGGAGCGATTCCGCTAGGCATGTGGGACTTGTGGATGGAGCCCTTAATTCGCTTAACAAGGATTCACGGGTGGTCAATCTGTTGAAATCAGAGCACTACATTTTGGCCACCGTGCTCGATCCTAGATTTAAAGCCTACCTTGGATCTCTCTTTCCGGCAGACACAAGTCTGCTGGGGTTGAAAGACCTGCTGGTGACAAAATTGTCAAGTCAAGCGGAACGCGACCTGTCAACATCTCCTCCTTCACATTCTCCCGCAACTGGGGGTGCGAGGAAAAGGCTCAGAATTCCGAGCCCACCCGCTGGCGGTGATGCAGGGCAGTCTGGAGCGACTGCTGATGCTGACATCTGGTCCGGACTGAAGGACCTGACAACGATTACGGACATGTCGTCTACTGTCACTGCATATGATTCTCTCAACATTGATAGAATGGTGGAGGATTATATGAGTGACCGAATCCAAGTAGGCACGTCACACAGTCCGTACTTATACTGGCAGGAAAAAGAGGCAATTTGGAGGCCCTTGCACAAACTGGCTTTATTCTACCTAAGTTGCCCTCCCACAAGTGTGTACTCCGAAAGAGTGTTTAGTGCCGCCGCTCACCTTGTCAGCAATCGGCGTACGAGGTTACATCCAGAAAATGTGGAGAAGATGATGTTC
Organism: Pseudophryne corroboree; assembly: GCF_028390025.1. Taxonomy (NCBI): domain Eukaryota; kingdom Metazoa; phylum Chordata; class Amphibia; order Anura; family Myobatrachidae; genus Pseudophryne; species Pseudophryne corroboree. The sequence goes on from NC_086452.1 coordinate 405,668,033, forward strand.
ATTAAAATGAATTATAATCAATTCCTCCGCGGAGACATTGACCAGCAGCAATTGCCTCCACAAAGTACACAGGGAGCTGAGATGGTGGATTCCAGTGGGACGAATTGATAATCTGTGAGGAGGGGGATGTACTCGGTGATATATCGGAGGGTGATGATAAGGTGGACATCTTGCCTCTGTAGAGCCAGTTTGTGCAAGGAGAGATTAATTGCTTCTTTTTTGGGGGGGTCCAAACCAACCCGTCATATCAGTCACAGTCGTGTGGCAGACCCTGTCACTGAAATGATGGGTTGGTTAAAGTGTGCATGTCCTGTTTTGTTTATACAACATAAGGGTGGGTGGGAGGGCCCAAGGACAATTCCATCTTGCACCTCTTTTTTCTTTTCTTTTTCTTTGCATCATGTGCTGATTGGGGAGGGGTTTTTGGAAGGGACATCCTGCGTGACACTGCAGTGCCACTCCTAAATGGGCCCGGTGTTTGTGTCGGCCACTAGGGTCGCTAATCTTACTCACACAGTCAGCTACCTCATTGCGCCTCTTTTTTTCTTTGCGTCATGTGCTGTTTGGGGAGGGTTTTTTGGAAGGGACATCCTGCGTGACACTGCAGTGCCACTCCTAGATGGGCCCGGTGTTTGTGTCGGCCACTAGGGTCGCTAATCTTACTCACACAGCTACCTCATTGCGCCTCTTTTTTTCTTTGCGTCATGTGCTGTTTGGGGAGGGTTTTTTGGAAGGGACATCCAGCGTGAAACTGCAGTGCCACTCCTAGATGGGCCCGGTGTTTGTGTCGGCCACTAGGGTCGCTAATCTTACTCACACAGCTACCTCATTGCGCCTCTTTTTTTCTTTGCGTCATGTGCTGTTTGGGGAGGGTTTTTTGGAAGGGCCATCCTGCGTGACACTGCAGTGCCACTCCTAGATGGGCCCGGTGTTTGTGTCGGCCACTAGGGTCGCTAATCTTACTCACACAGCTACCTCATTGCGCCTCTTTTTTTCTTTGCGTCATGTGCTGTTTGGGGAGGGTTTTTTGGAAGGGACATCCTGCGTGACACTGCAGTGCCACTCCTAGATGGGCCCGGTGTTTGTGTCGGCCACTAGGGTCGCTTATCTTACTCACACAGCGACCTCGGTGCAAATTTTAGGACTAAAAATAATATTGTGAGGTGTGAGGTATTCAGAATAGACTGAAAATGAGTGTAAATTATGGTTTTTGAGGTTAATAATACTTTGGGATCAAAATGACCCCCAAATTCTATGATTTAAGCTGTTTTTTAGTGTTTTTTGAAAAAAACACCCGAATCCAAAACACACCCGAATCCGACAAAAAAAATTCGGTGAGGTTTTGCCAAAACGCGTTCGAACCCAAAACACGGCCGCGGAACCGAACCCAGAACCAAAACACAAAACCCGAAAAATTTCAGGCGCTCATCTCTAATTTAGAAAGCTCCTTTTCTTATATGATAAAAGGTGACACCTAATAGCAATCTGTTGCTCTGTCTTTTTGTGGGTTTATTCCTTTAGTTTTTATGAATAGACAAAGTACAAATCTTCAAAAAGTGTCCAGGTGCAAAGTCATGTGGACCATCTAAAGTACACAAATATCCAATCTGAAAATCCATGCACTCTTAGTTAAAACTCACAACTTGGGCGCGTGGCCTGGACCTGGCTTTGAGCAGACGTGCAGTTTCAGAACTCCTGCTGCCTGAGGCCAGATTTCTGCTTAATAACTGTCACCTACGGCTTGTTTCCTCCTGACCTACCCCACCTGTAGCCCTGCCTGGCGTGCGGGTCTCAGGGAAGATTTCAAAGTGGCCCCCCCGTGACGTTTGGCGACTGAGGCCTACCACCCCTGTTGAGACCGGGGGCTTGAGTTTGGCGCCTCCCCAGCCGTGAGCTCCGGGGACGTGCTGGAGCCGGACCGGGATTGGTGGTGGCTCCCTCCCGCCCCGGACAAAGTTCCCCCGCTGCCTATCACCTGCGCTGAGGCTCCGGGACCGGCGGTGAGATCGGGGCTCCCCTATCTGCCCTCCTGAGCCGCGGCTGCGGTGGGCCTGCGTCGGCCCCTTTCCTCCCGGCGGCCATCTTCTTCTACACGACTTCCTCTCCTGCTGCCCCGTCCCGCTCCGGCGAGCGCCGGCCGCGCTCCTCCGCACCCCAGATCACCTAGACGCCCTCCTACGGTGGAGTGGAGTGGCTGGCTGCCTCCTTCGGAGCTCCGGCCGTTCGCGGCCTATATCAGAGCCGGGAGCCGCGGCCTAGATTTGGGCCTCCCCCCGCCAGAAGTGCCATATCAGCGTGGAAACCTGGAGCTGCCCCCCTCCCAGCCTACCTACACTCCTGGGTGGCAATTATCATTCACCTACTCCTCTCCTGCCTGCTGATCCCTGCATTCTGCAACAGGGAAGTGCCTAGAGGGAAGTGTGCCCTATCAGTCCAGTCCTGTTTCATATTATTTAAGGTGCAGTGCTGCTGGACTCTGGCTGTGTTCCTGACCTCTCTCCCGGCTGGGAGCTTACCATCTGGGTCCCGCAGGCTGGAGATGACCCCCTGCCTGGCCCTGTGTGATACCGATCTTCTGATGTAGTCCAGACCGCTTGTCCGCCATGTTCTTTATGCTTACCAAACTTTCCGCCATACATTCTGTGAGATCCGCAGCTTCTTTATCATCGTCATTCCGCCTACGGAACCTCGTCTCATTAGAATGCCTCCTAAAAAGGTCAAAGGGGTGCTGCCTCCTAGAGTATCTTTTCCGCCTCAGAAGACGGCCCCTGCCGCCTCTTCTCTACGGAAGTCCTCGGTTGCCGTTTCCCCACAAGATACCCCCAGCAGCCCTGCCTCTATGCCGGGATTTGACCCTGATTCTGATGCACCTCTCACGGTCAAAAATCTGTATCAGGCCCTCTCAGCGTTTAATTCTGAGTTGACTCAAGATCTCACAGCCGCTCTTCGGGAGGTTAAGACGGAGCTGCACGCTATAGGAGACCGTACAGACCATCTAGAGAGGAAAGTAGAGGAACTGGTCTCGTCTCATAATGACCTCATAACGGCCCACAATCAGCAGCAAAGTGACCTTGAGGCGTTTAAACTCAAGATTGCAGATATAGAGGACAGATCCTGCGTAATAATATTAAGATCCGAGGCATCCCCAACTCCATGCAGAATTCCAAGTTGGAGAATTACGCTACCGTGCTGTTCCAGAAACTTCTGCCTAGAGCCGACCCTAAAGAGCTGCTTATAGACAGGATTCATAGACTACCTAAACCACGCTCAGTTGCTCCCTCGCTCCCGAGAGATACGCTCATGAGGGTGCATTTCTTCACAACCAAAGAACGCATCCTGAAAGCGGCCAGGGAAGCGGGCGACTCCGACTCGGATGTGCTTGGCGGATTACAACTGTTTCCGGACTTCTCTTCTCTGACCTTGGCCAAAAGACGAGCATTCCTCCCTATCACTTTGGCACTTCGCGACCAAGACATCACGTATAGATGGGGTTTTCCGGTGAAGCTTGTCATCTCGTATGAAAATAAGTTCTACACAGTGACTTCATTGGAGACTGGAGTCAAACTACTGGCGGAGTGGGATATCTCTGTCACGCTGCCTCCTGGATCCAAGAAACAGCCTGCCCTGCAATTGGAATGGGTCACCGCCTGACGTTGACACCTTCAGCTTTGGTTTTCACGTTGGACTATATCCGGTACCGTTATCACAGAATGGACCTTGTTGGGGTCACGTGAGTTGCCCTGCTTGCAGTTGTGTTAATGGTGTCCCATCTCTCCATGTTTATATCTCAGTTTATATGTATCTGTTTTTTCTTTTGTTCTAATTTGTATTGTTGGTAGGCATATTAGCTCCTGCTTACTTTTATTTTTCCTGTTCAGTTTCATGGGTGGTGGCGCTAGGCCACACGTTCCCCCCTGGTAATATACTACTGCATTTTTTTGCTTTCCTTGCAGTAGTTATGCCGACTTGATGTACTGGGTCGTTTTGGTTTGTTCCTTTCCTCTCCCCTCCCTTCACCCTTCCTCTCCCCCCCCCACCCCCTATTTTATGATGTAGGTATTCGTTGTTTGAGACAATTCTACCTAACCTCTGTATGTGTCAAGGTCTTTCACCACCCACAACGTGCATTAGTTTGCTCCGATGGTTCAGGTATTATCCATGAATGTCAAGGGGTTGAACTCCCCTAATAAGCGAAGGCTGGCTTTGGGTTATTTTGCTAGGCATAAAGCAGATATTGTCACGCTGCAGGAGACACACTTTTCATCTGTAGCACCCCCTATTTTTAAAGATCGCAGATTCCCTCTAGGTTATTTTGCTAATGGCCCTTTTAAGAGGAATGGTGTGGCCATATTGTTTAGGGACTCCATCTCCTTTATTTTGCACTCTCAGATAGCGGATAAAAACGGCCGGTATCTTATACTGAGCGGCCTTTTAAACGATAAGCCGGTTACTCTGGTCTCTGCATATGCCCCGAATTCAAACCAAGTTGCTTTTATCCGTAAGTTATGTGTAGCTATTCAGAAGATTCGTACGGGCTCCCTTCTGCTCATGGGGGATTTTAATTTAGTCCTTGACCCTAAACTGGACAGGTCTCCTAGGCCCTCTCCTTCCTATTCAACCTCCCCCAATGCCCCCTCCTTAGCCTTTCGTAACCTCTTAGCTGAATTTGACCTCTATGACATCTGGCGAGTGCAAAACCCTACTGGTCGGGAGTACACTTATTATTCCCCCGTCCACAACTCTTACTCCCGTATTGATTTTATGTTTTCGGACAAATGAACCCTCCAGTTTGCCAGATCCATGGACATTCTCCCTATAACTTGGTCAGACCATGCCCCGCTGACTCTTAAATGGGATGTTGCTAGTCAACACTCTCCCCCCTGCCCTTGGAGACTCTCTCCGTACTTGCTGTCTAACCCAGTCTCAAAAAAAAATCATAGTTGACAGTATCTCGTCCTATATGGAATTTAATTCCCCCTCAGACACGTCCACCCTGAACTTTTGGTGCGCACTTAAGGCCGTCACCCTGGGGGCAGCGATTCAGGCAGGAGCGCAGCTTAAGAAACTTAACCTACAATGCCAGGCCGATTTGGAGCTCAAGCTGAAGGATTTAGAGGCCGGGGAAAATGCTTGCCTGTAAGCTTAGGGCTCAGCAGGCTCGGAATAGAATCAAGCTCATTGTATCCCCCACAGGCACCAAAATTTCTAATCCAAGGGAGATAGCGAATCAGTTTGCCAACTTCTACTCCCAACTTTATAACCTCTCGACTGATCCTTCTACCCCCCAGCCTACCCCCTCCTCTATCAACTCCTTCTTAGCTGATATAAACCTCCCAACTATTTCAGACGATCAATTAGCATTACTGAATGCCCCTTGGTCCTTATCGGAAACCCTTCAAGTGATCAAGTCCCTTCCTCGAGGTAAGGCGCCGGGCCCCGATGGCTTTATTAATGACTTTTATGTTTTGCTCCAAGACCTCCTAGCTCCCTCTCTGGTGGCAGTTTACAACGACATTACCTCTCAAAGCATCCTCCCTGAGGAGATGCTCGAGGCGCGTATGGTCACGATCCCTAAACTGGGCAAAGATGTGACCTCTTGTCAAAATTACCGTCCCATTGCGTTATTGAATGGGGACATTAAAATATATGCTAAATTAATAGCTTCTCGATTGAACGCCCTCCTCCCCTCCCTGATACATCCGGACCAGGTTGGCTTTATCCCGGGAAGACAAGCGTCTGATAATACACACAGGGTTTTTAACCTTGTCGATTCCCTAGCCCCTAAGCATGGTCTCCTTCTGCTATCATTGGATGCAGAGAAGGCCTTTGATCGTTTAAACTGGTCTTATATGCGAGAAGTTCTACTAAAATTTGGCCTGCGCGATCGCATCCTCTCTTCGATATTAGCTCTGTATAGCTCCTCGTCGGCCCGGGTCTTCAGTAATGGTTTTTTATCTCGCTCTTTTCCAATTTACAATGGCACCAGCCAGGGCTGCCCTCTTTCCCCTCTCATTTTTGTACTGGCCATTGAGCCACTGGCAGCTAGGATTCGAGCGGACCCGCAGTTCCCTGGACTGCGATTAGGCGCCTTGCTACACAAACTATGTTTGTTCGCGGACGATGTTCTTTTATTTGTAACGGACCCTTGCACTACACTCCCCCACTTGCACAATATTTTAGATATGTACTCTGCAGCATCCTATTATAAATTAAACGCCTCTAAGACCGATGCTTTGCCCATTAATCACACACACTCCTTGCCCCTATTGCTAAGTACCCATACAACTGGCAAACATCCTCGATACGATATCTAGGTATCTCCATCCCCCCATCTACCTCTTCTGTTTTTGAGGTTAACCTTCCTTCTCTGTTGTCCTCCCTTCAGCTGTTCACCAAATCATGGCTCAATTATGAAGTTTCTTGGTTGGGGGCGTCTGGCCGCTTTTAAGATGTCGTTGCTCCCTAAATTAATGTTCCTGTTCCGAACTATCCCTTTTTGTCTTCCCCAAGAAATATCTAGATAAGGCCACTACAAACCTCACCAATTATATATGGTCTTCGCGCCCGCCTAAACTTGCTCGCACGAGGATGTCTCTACCGGGGAGAGCCGGTGGCCTGGATATGCCTAATTTACCATTGTACCAGGAGGCCTGCCTCTTGGCCCAGATTAAAGAAATCTGCAGAGATATATGTCCGGGGTGGACGTGTCTGGAGGAGGCAACCTGCCCCCCGCTTTCCCCTGAAAGATCTCTTTTAGCTGCCCAAACCCCTTCGCCCACAGAGCTTAAACCTCCTTCCCTCTACCCGAGCCACGCTCCAGGTTTGGGACAAATTGACTGCGGCCATATCCCCCTCGCATCATAATATGTTTTGATATCACTACAAACATTGGCCGCCCTAGTCCCTAACCTTAATCTGGCGGGCTGGCGGTCCAGGGGGATGGCGGTCCTGGGAGATTTGTTTAATGGGTCTGTGCTCACCTCCTTTTCTGATATTCAGGGACGCTTCTCTTTGCCTGACTCTGAGAGGCTTCGATATTATCAAATCCAGGACTGGTGGACTAGCCTCCACCTTACCCCCACCCCTCCACCCCCGGGTATTCTGCACGCCATAGGGCGATTTTTTAGTGCTACTTCTAAGGGGGAGATTTCCTTGTGGTATAGAACATTACTGTCACTGATCCCCGTTTCTAAATCTAGAGCCCAAATCAGGTGGGAGGCGGATGTTGGCTGTGTTCTCCATGATTCTCAATGGCAGCACATTTTTATGTCATCTTTTACTATGTCTAAATGCCTGAATCACTGCGAAATGCATGTCAAGCTATTTCATAGATTATACCTCACACCTGATAGGTTGCATACGATTTGGCCTGCATGTTCGAAGTTTTGTTGGCGTCTGTGCGGAGAGGTAGGCCACCTCTTCCATATTTTTTGGACATGTTCTCATATTCAATTGTACTGGGTGGAGGTATTTGGGCTCATCAACAAAGTTTTGAGTCTTGATTTGTCCCCCTCCCCCCTTATAGCCTTATTGAATGTATACCCTCGATCCGTGGGTGCACATTTACACTATGTCTTAGGACATATCTGTCTCGCTGCACGTGCAGCTTTAGCCCAAAACTGGAAACAGCCCACACCGCCTCCCCTATTGAAGGTGTTACACAAAATACAGCTGCATTTCTTGATGGAGACTGAGCACATCACATACTCCTTCACCGCTAAATCTCCCCTTGTGCGTTGGTTGCCCTGGCATCTGTTTATCAAGGAGGGTGAGGGTGCTACAATAATACTACGTTCCCCTCCCCTAGACATGCACCCCCCAGCCCTTTCGGCTGATGAGGCCCCCGCTCCTAAGCCTGGGATGACCTTCTCCTTAGTGTTGTATTTATAATATGCCCATTGCCGCCTCTCCTTTATTTTTGTTTTTCTTCTCCCTGTATTACTATTTCCCATTTTATTAGGTTCACAGCAAATTTCTTTGATGTACTTCTCTGATGTACCTGTTTGATTGACTTTGAACTGTTTGTACATGTTTGCCATTACGTTGTCTCATGTATTTATGTACCTACTCCCCCCCCCCTTTTTTCTTCCTTCTGTACCCCTGTTTTGCAACACGAAAATTCAATAAAAACTATTGATGATAATAAAAAAAAACTCACAACTTGCTGTGGAGGGCTTCTGTAGATGAGACTCAGGAGGACTATCCTTCATGTGGTTCACATCCATAAATATTTTGAACACAGACACTGACCAGACTTCAAGCAATAACAGAAACCAATTTATTTCTTAAAGTGACATAGTGCAGTCAATTCAGCCAATGTTTCGGTCCTTCTATCGACCTTAATCATGGCACATCTGTTCCCATCACAAATAAGCAGCAACTGACCTGTCTCCACTTCCATCCCCCTATAAAGAATCATTAATTAGAAGAATGATCTGCACCTTTCATCACATGCCATCCTTAACAGAGACTGTACAATGTCGTTGTTCTACCACAGATATCGATCCACCTCTTAATTAATATAATGAATTACTAATACCCCTTTTCCACTGTAGCACGGGTCGCAGCCGTGTCGCCTGACATGGCTGCGACCCGTGCTAGAGCCCCCTTTCACACAGTGCTCACCAACCCGGCATATTGCCGGGTTGGTGACGCTGCTAGTGACGCGGCAGGGGCGGCGCTGGGAGATCACATGATCTCCCAGCGCCGCCCTCCCATACACTGTGAACGAGAGCCGTGTCACCTCGACACGGCTCCCGTTCACACTACACAGCTTACCGGGTTGAACACGTGTTCAACCCGGCAAGCTACCCGGGTATGATTCCCGGATCACTTGATCCAGAAATTTGCAGGTTACCCTTTTCCACTATGGAAAAACACGGGTAAATGCGCGTCCCTGCGCATTTACCCGTGTTTTAAAAGCTAGTGGAAAAGGGGTATAATGCTGTTGCACCTTATAGCAAATACAAGTATATCATCAGAGTTTTACCTAATGCCCTGCACATACAGTAGGATGGCAAAAAAAGTTTTGGGGGATTTCGTATTTCAATTGTGGAAGTTGAAGAAATTACCTTCAAATTAACTAATGTCAGATCAGAATTAAGAGATGTAAAAATATTGGTGAGTCCAATTTTGATCGAAGATAGATCAAAAAAGTGGTTAGAGAAGTTAAATACAACTGTTGATCGAAATGAAAATTAATTGATAAGATTCAAAGGTAAAAAATTGGAAAGTGTCAATTTAGATTATAGACAACATACTGTATATCGTTGGTTAGTAGGAGCAATCAGAACAGACCATGGAGGTAATATAGAAGGAGGCCAAGCTATACAGTGGACACTTACTCCTCACACTCCATCTCTGATACTAAGGTATATGAGAGATTGCCACCTAGTGGTCTGAGTTCTAATAGTGTTTTTTAGGAGGAGATGGGAAGCAAGTGTCCAATTATATAAGAAAAGACGCCTCAAACTGCTCATGTGGCGGGGCAACCATGAGAACAGGTGGGAGAAACTGCTGATAACTAATACAGTGATTAACATCTCGGAATATACTTTTACAAAGGGGGAAGAATCCCTGTTAAACTTGGGTTTAGGTTTTGTAAAAAATTTTACACGTGGCAAATTTGAAACATCTGTATAAATTGGGTCATAAATTACTGCATAGAGACCATTTTGATGACTCTGAGGTATGTCATGAAATAGATTTTGGACAAATCTTGAGGAAACTGAGTTCATTTGATCCTATGTCCACTAATTTTAATATAAATACTTTTTTAAGGTTGATGGCTAAGTATCTGCAGATCTCAGAACTTCAAATATTTTAGATGATAATCTAAAACCAGAACAGAGATTACCTATTGATTCATTGAAGAACAATAAATGAATAGTGATACGCCCTGCTGATAAAGGAGGTGAGATGGTCATAATGAATTATGATTAGAGATGAGCGGGTTCGGTTCCTCGAGATCCGAACCCCCCCGAACTTCACCCATTTTACACGGTTCCGAGGCAGCCTCGAATCTTCACGCCTTGCTCGGTTAACCCGAACATCATCATCCCGCTGTCGGATTCTCGCGAGATTCGTATTCTATATAAAGAGCCGCGCGTCGCCACCATTTTCACTCGTGCATTGGAGATTGAACGGAGAGGACTTGGCTGCATTCTCTCCCTGAAAAGCTCCGTAATCTGTGCTCAGTGTGCTGCATATATCTGTGCTCAGTGTGCTGCAAATATCTGTGCTCAGTGTGCTTAAAATATCTACGTTCTCTGCCTGAAAACGCTCCATATCTGTGCTCAGTGTGCTGCAAATATCTGTGCTCAGTGTGCTTTATTGTGGGGACTGGGGACCACCAGTATATAATTAATTATACTTATAGTAGTAGAGTACAGTAGGCCATTGCTGTATCTTGCAGCTCTGTGTCACTGCAAGTATCCATTCCATATCTGTGCTGAATTTTTGTGAGCAGTATATAGTATTACAGTGCAGAATTTTGGTGACCCAACAGTAAATAGTTGTGTACAGTAGGCCATTGCTGTATCTTGCAGCTCTGTGTCACTACAAGTATCCATTCCATATCTGTGCTGCATTTTTTGTGAGCAGTATATATTACAGTGCAGCATTTTGGTAACCCAACAGTATATAGTTGTGTACAGTAGGCCATTGCTGTATCTTGCAGCTCTGTGTCACTGCAAGTATCCATTCCATATCTGTGCAGCATTTTTGTGAGCAGTATACTGTATATAGTATTACAGTGCAGCATTTTGGTGACCCAACAGTATATAGTTGTGTACAGTAGGCCATTGCTGTATCTTGCAGCTCTGTGTCACTGCAAGTATCCATCCATTCCATTTTCTTCCAGTGATTTGGACCAATAATACCATTGATTAGAACGAATACATCCTGTGACTTTGTTATTTTCTTCCAGTAATTTGGACCAATAATACCATTGATTAGAACGAATAATTCCAGTGATTTTGTCATTTTCTTCCAGTGATTTGGACCAATAATACCATTGATTAGAACAAATAATTCCAGTGATTTTGTCATTTTCTTCCAGTGTTTTGCACCAATAATACCATTGATTAGAACGAATAATTCCTGTGATTTTGTCATTTTCTTCCAGTAATTTGGACCAATAATACCATTGATTAGAACGAATAATTCCAGTGATATTGTCATTTTCTTCCAGTGATTTGGACCAATAATACCATTGATTAGAATGAATAATTCCTGTGATATTGAGGTTTTGTGTCGCTTAGCTTAGCCGTCCAGCGACCACAGTGCACCTCTTTTTCTCTTTTCTTTGCATCATGTGCTGTTTGGGGCCAATTTTTTTAAGTGTCATCCTGTCTGACACTGCAGTGCCACTCCTAGATGGGCCAGGTGTTTGTGCCGCCCTCTTGGGTCGCTTTGCTTAGTCATCCAGTGACCTTGGTGCAAAATTTAGGACTATAAATAGTATTGTGAGGTGTGAGGTGTTCAGAATAGACTGGAAATGAGTGGAAATAGTGGTTATTGAGGTTAATAATACTATAGGATCAAAATTACCCCCAAATTCTATGATTTAAGCTGTTTTTGAGGGTTTTTTTTTTTTTTTTAAAAACACCCGAATCCAAAACAACCCGAATTCGACAAAAAAATTTCAGGGAGGTTTTGCCAAAACGCGTCCGAATCCAAAACACGGCCAAAACACAAAACACGAAAAATTTCCGGTGCACATCTCTAATTATGATGATTATAATAATGACATTTGCACACAATTATCTGTCTTTTCCATATATTCAAGAGTGAATATTAACCATATGTATAGGATAAATAGGTGTATTCGTTTTTTGAACAAGTCTGTAATGCTACTTGGCTAGAGCAGACCTTAGCAAACTTTTTGAAAGTGGAGGCTCCAATTTGCCCCATATTGTATGCAGTAGTTTGACATAAATTCAAAAGCAGTTGGACAAACCTCCTGGCAGTCCGATCATTTCTGCCAGGGGGTCTGTCCTTCAACCAGTGGAATGACTTGTGGATCAAATTTCCCAAAAAGTTGTCGAACAAATTTCCAGTTATATCCATGATAACCCTGATTTTTAGTCCAAAATCTGGAGTCTTGGTGAAATAAAAGAGGATGCCATTTTTGCAATTATGGATGTATCATCCCCATGTACAGTAATCCCTCATTGTAAAGGGTTTTGTGCTATAGGTGATAGAATTGTAAAGGAATTCCATTTGGACCACCTATTGAGTTCATTGGTGAATTGATAAAATTAGTACTGAGTAATAATTATTTCCAATATGGTGCTCAATTTTTTGTCCAAAGAAACAGGACCATGATGTGGTCCAATTGGCCCATTTATGCAAATATATACATGGCCCAATATGAGGAAGAATATATATACCTTAAATATGGTGAAAATATTGTACAGTACTTCCGATTTATAGATGGTTTTATTCTATGGTGGGATACATAGGAAACCTTCAAGGAGATGTTGTGTGAGTTCAATGAGCTGGACACGTCTATACAATTTACATACAATTGTGAAGATTTGGCCATACATTTTTTGGATGTTACAATTTATAAAGAGGGTCTGAAATTAGGGACCATTCTGTATAAGAAAATCAGAGATCAGAACTCCCTGCTTCATTATTCAAGCTATCACCCGAAGACCCTCAAAGATTGAACTCTCTATTTCACAGTTTCTGAGGGTTCTTAGAATGAATACTGACCCAGTGAGAACTGAGATTCAAATAGGGGTGATGAGAAAAAAAGATCTGATGAGAAGTTATTCACCTGATATTGCTTAAAATAGCTTACAGAAAGCAAAGAAGAAAGTTCTGAAAGGAGCAGTTACAGCTAAAAACCTCTATGCCAAATTAAATGATTGTAACCACAACACACAGGCTCACGGTTTTCAGAGAATTGAGATGAAACACTGGGGGATTGCATCTTCTGTACCCAAAGTGAAATTGGAGAACAAGAAATCACTTCTGTCATATAAGTGAGGACAAACATTGAGGGATTATTTTATGAGACCCACTTTGAATTTTATGTCAGAACAGAGCAAATCATGGCTAAGACAACCAAAATTAGGTTGCTATACAGTAGATGTGCAGGATGCACAACATGCCAATCCATGAATATAAAAAGTTTCTTCAATCATCAACATAATGGAAGAAAATCAATATTATAGACTCACATGTTCTTCCGATTATGTAATATATATGCTGAAGTTTCTTTGTGGACCTGCATATATCGGAAAAACAATAATACGTTCTTTTAAAGAACATATGGCAAACCATCGAATAAGTATACAGGCGGCTTTGACATCAGGCCATTCCGATAAACCAGGTACTCGCCACTTTCAAGAAAAACAACATGCACTAGCAGCTTTAAAAAGCATTATTATTGATAAAGTCCTTAAATTATCCTGAGGTGGAGACAGAGCATAAATATTGCTACAGAAAGAAGCAATATGGATATTTACCATGGACACTAATAGTCCCAAGGGTTTGAACAAAAACAATAAATGAGATGGTTTTTTGCAGCAATGCTGATATTTTTAACAATGCTATATATATATATATATATATATATATATATATATATATGCAAAACTGGCAGGCTCGGCACTCACTTCTGGGTGATGATTACTTGCTGCGGTGCCCTCCGGGGATAATGCCATCCAAATATAGTAACTATGTAATGGCGGCACTCAGCAGTCTGGTATGTAGAAAAAAAGCCTTTATTGCGGTCCTACGCCGTTTCGGGGATAAACCCCGTCTTCAGGGACAAAACAGTACCTGTTTTGTCCCTGAAGACGGGGTTTATCCCCGAAACGGCGTAGGACCGCAATAAAGGCTTTTTTTCTACATACCAGACTGCTGAGTGCCGCCGTTACATAGATACTATATATATATATATATATATATATATATATATATATATACACACACACACACACACTGCTCAAAAAATTAAAGGGAACACTTAAACAACACAATGTAACTCTAAGTCAATCACACTTCTGTGAAATCAAACTGTCCACTTATAAAGCAACACTGATTGACAATGAATTTCACATGCTGTTGTGCAAATGGAATAGACAACAGGTGGAAATTATAGGCAATTAGCAAGACACCCCCAACAAAGGAGTTGTTCTGCAGGTGGTGACCACAGACCACTTCTCAGCTCCTATGCTTTCTGGCTGATGTTTTGGTCACTTTTGAAAGCTGGCAGTGCTTTCACTCTAGTGGTAGCATGAGACGGAGTCTACAACCCACACAAGTGGCTCAGGTAGTGCAGCTCATCAAGGATGGCACTTCAATGCGAGCTGTGGCAAGAAGGTTTGCTGTGTCTGTCAGCGTAGTGTCCAGAGCATGGAGGCGCTATTCGCCACTGGAGCCCTGTGCTCTTCACAGATGAAAGCAGGTTCTCACTGAGCACATGTGACAGACGTGACAGAGTCTGGAGATGCCAAGGAGAACGTTCTACTGCCTGCAACATCCTCCAGCATGACCGTTTTGGCAGTGGGTCAGTAATGGTGTGGGGTGGCATTTCTTTGGGGGGCCGCGCAGCCCTCCATGTGCTCTCCAGAGGTAGCCTGACTGCCATTAGGTACCGAGATGAGATCCTCAGACCCCTTGTGAGACCATATGCTGGTGCGGTTGGCCCTGGGTTCCTCCTAATGCAAGACAATGCTAGACCTCATGTGGCTGGAGTGTGTCAGCAGTTCCTGCAAGACGAAGGCATTGATGCTATGGACTGGCCCGCTCATTCCCCAGACCTGAATCCAATTGAACACATCTGGGACATCATGTCTTGCTCCATCCACCAACGCCACGTTGCACCACAGACTGTCCAGGAGTTGGTGGATGCTTTAGTCCAGGTCTGGGAGGAGATCCCTCAGGAGACCATCCGCCACCTCATCAGGAGCATGCCCAGGCATTGTAGGGAGGTCATACAGGCACGTGGAGGCCACATACACTACTGAGACTCATTTTGACTTGTTTTAAAGGATATTACATCAAAGTTGGATCAGCCTGTAGTGTGTTTTTCCACTTTAATTTTGAGTGTGACTCCAAATCCAGACCTCCATGGGTTAATGAATTTGATTTCCATTGATAATTTCTCTGACGTCCTAGTGGATGCTGGGAACTCCGTAAGGACCATGGGGAATAGCGGCTCCGCAGGAGACTGGGCACATCTAAAGAAAGCTTTAGGACTATCTGGTGTGCACTGGCTCCTCCCCCTATGACCCTCCTCCAAGCCTCAGTTAGATTTTTGTGCCCGACCGAGCAGGGTGCAATCTAGGGGGCTCTCCTGAGCTTCTTAGATAAAAGTTAGTTTTAGGTTTTTTATTTTCAGTGAGACCTGCTGGCAACAGGCTCACTGCATCGAGGGACTAAGGGGAGGAGAAGCGAACCTGCCTGCTTGCAGCCAGCTTGGGCTTCTTAGGCTACTGGACACCATTAGCTCCAGAGGGACCGAACACAGGCCCAGCCTCGGAGTCCGGTCCCAGAGCCGCGCCGCCGCCCCCCTTACAGAGCCAGAAGCAAGAAGAGGTCCGGAAAATCGGCGGCAGAAGACATCAGTCTTCACCAAGGTAGCGCACAGCACTGCAGCTGTGCGCCATTGCTCCTCATGCACACCACAAACTCCGGTCACTGAGGGTGCAGGGCGCTGGGGGGGGGCGCCCTGAGCAGCAATATAAACACCTTGGCTGGCAAAAATACATCACATATAACCCCCAGGGCTATATGGATGTACATTAACCCCTGACAGAATCCATAAAAATGCGGGAGAAAAGTCCGCGAAAAAGGGGCGGAGCTATCTCCTTCAGCACACTGGCGCCATTTTTCCCTCACAGCTCCGTTGGAGGGAAGCTCTCTGGCTCTCCCCTGCAGTTAATACACTACAGAAAGGGTTAAAAAGAGAGGGGGGGGGCACAATTTAGGCGCAGTATACAATATATATGCAGCTATAAGGGAAAACACTTTTTTATAGGTGCTATCCCTGTGATATATAGCGCCCTGGTGTGTGCTGGCATACTCTCCCTCTGTCTCCCCAAAGGGCTTTGTGGGGTCCTGTCCTCTATCAGAGCATTCCCTGTGTGTGTGCTGTGTGTCGGTACGGCTGTGTCGACAGGTATGTGGAGGATAATGAGGTGGAGGCGGAGCGAATGCCTGTAAATATGTTGTCACCCCCTGCGGGGTCGACTCCGGTGTGGTTGAACTTATGGAAGGATTACGTGAAAGTGTCAACTCCTTACATAAAAGGTCGACGACACGGAACAGCCGGCTACTCAGCTTGTGCCTGTTCCAGCGTCTCAAATGTCATGGGGGGCTCTAAAATCGCCCGCTACCTCAGATAACAGACACATATGTCGACACGGATACTGACTCCAGTGTCGACATCGATGAGACTGGTGTACCCTCCAAATAGGTCCACTCGTTACAGGATTGAGGCAATGAAAAATGTATTACACATTTATGATTATACCCCAGGTACCACATAAAAGGGTATTGTGTTTGGTGAGAGAAAACTATTAGTAGTTTTTCCTGCATCTGAGAAATTAAATGAGGTGTGTGAGGAAGAGTGGTCTACCCCCGGTAAGAAATTGATAATTTCTACATGGCAGCGTACCCTTTCCCGCCAGAGGAAAGGTCACGCGGGGAAACACCCCATAGGGTAGATACAGCGCTTACACGCTTATCAGAAAAGGTGGCACTACCGTCTCCGGGTACGGCCGCCCTGAAGGAACCTGCTGATAGAAAGCAGGAGGTTACCCTATAAGATATGGTCACACACTAGGGCATTATATTGCGACCAGCCGTTGCTTCGGCATGGATGTGCAGTGCTCCCGCTGCGTGGTCAGATTCCCTGTCTGAAAATAACTATGGATAGGGACAATATTTTGCTGAAAATAGAGCATATAAAAAACGTGGTCTTATACATGCGTGATGCACAGAGGGATATTTGCCGGCTGGCATCAAAAATAAGCGCTAGGTCCATTGCCGCCAGACGGGGGTTATGGACTCGGCACATGGAAGTTGCCCTATAAGGGGGTAAAACTGTTTGGGGATAGTTTTTCAGACCTCGTTTCCACAGCTACTGCTGGGAAATTGATTTTTTTGCAACAGGCTACCCCACAACAAAAGAAAGCACCGTATCATCAAGTACAGTCCTTTCGGCCCCAGAAAAGCAAGAGGGCTAGAGGCTCATCCTTTCTGCCGAGAGGCAAAGGTAGAGGAAAAAGCTGCAACACACAGCTAGTTCCCAAGAGCAGAAGTCCTCCCTGCGTCCGGTAGGTCCACAGCAGGGTGCTGGGGCTGCTCAGGCGGACCCGGGTACGGTGGGGGCCCGTCTCAGATATTTCAGCGAACAGTGGGCTCTCTCACATGGATCCCTGGGTCTTTCAAGTAGTATCTCAGGGGTACAGGCTGGAGTTCGAGACGTTCTTCCCCCCGCCGTTTCCTAAAATCTGCCTTACCGGCACCTCCCTCTGCCAGGGAGACGGTGTTGGTGGATATTCTACACTATAATCACAACAAGTGATTGTCAAGGTGCCCCTCCTTCAGCAAGGAAGGGGTTACTATTCCACAGTGGTTGTGGTACCGCAACGGTTCGGTGAGACCCATCTTGAAATTAAAATACTTGAACTTTTATATCAGAAGATTCAAGTTCACGATGGAATCGCTCAGGGCGGTTATTACGAGCCTGGACGAGGGGCATTACAGGGTCTCCCTGGACATCAAGGATGCGTACCTGCATGTCCCCATTTACCCCCCTCACCAGGAGTACCTCAGATATGTGGTACAGGACTGTCACTATCAGTTCCAGACGCGGCCGTTGGAGTTGTCCACGGCACCGAAGGTCTTTACCTAGGTAATGGCCGAAGTGATGATACTCCTTCGCAAGATGGAAGTTTTTATTATCCCGTACTTGGACGATCTCCTGATAAAGGCGAGGTCCAAAGAACAGTTGGTAGTGGGGGTAGCACTCTCTCGGGAAGTGCTACAACAGCACGACTGGATTCTCAATATTCCAAAGTCACAGCTGGTTCCGACGACACGTCTTCTGTTCCTGGGAATGTTTCTGAACGCAGACCAGAAAAGAGTGTTTCTTCCAGTGGAAAAAGCCGAGGAGTTGTCATCTCTAGTCAGAGACATCCTAAAACCAGGACAGGTGTCGGTACATCAATGCACACGAGTCCTGGGAAAAATGGTAGCTTCATACGAAGCATAATTCCATTCGGAAGACTCCACGCAAGGACGTTCCAGTGGGACCTGTGGGACTAATGGTCCGGGTCCCATCTACAGATACAACCGCGGATAACCCTGTCAGCAAGAAACAGGGTGTCGCTGCTGTGGTGGCTGCAGAGGGCTCATCTACTAGAGGGCCGCAGATTCGGAATACAGGACTGGGTCCTGGTGACCACGGATGCCAGCCTTCGGGGCTGGGGTGCAGTCACACAGGGAAGAAATTTCCAAGGAGATTTCGTTTCACATAAATATTCTGCAGCTAAGGGCCATTTACAATGCCCTAAGCCAAGCACGGCCCCTGCTTCAGAACCAGCCGATACTGATCCAATCAGACGACATCACGGCGGTCGCCCATGTAAACAGACAGGGCGGCACAAGAAGCAGGATGGCGATGGCAGAAGCCACAAGGATTCTCCGATGGGCGACCTACACCCAGGAGAATGGGGACTTCATCCAGAAGTTTTCCAAATGCGGGTAAACCGTTGGGAATGACCACGGGTGGACATGATGGCGTCCCGCCTCAACAAGAAGTTGAAAAGATATTGCGCCAGGTCAAGGGACCCTCAGGCGATCGCTGGGGACGCTCTAGTGACACCGTGGGTGTACCAGTCGGTTTATGTGTCTCCTCCTCTACCTCTCATACCCAAGGTACTGAGAATAATAAGAAGGCGAGGAGTGAAAACCATACTCGGGGTTCCGGATTGGCCATGAAGAGCTTGGTACCCGGAACTTCAAGAGATGCTGGCAGAGGACCCTTGGCCACTGCCGCTCAGACAAGACCTGCTGCAGCAGGGACCCTGTCTGTTCCAACACTTACCGCGGCTGCGTTTGACGGCATGGCGGTAGAACACCGGATCCTAAAGGAAAAGGGTATTCCGATGGAAGTCATCCCTACCCTGATCATAGCCAGGAAGGATGTCACCGCAAGACATTATCGCCGCGTTTGGCGAAAATTTGTTGCTTGGTGGGAGGCCATGAAGGCCCCGACGGAGGAATTTCAACTATGTCGATTCCTGCACTTCCTGCAAGCAGGGGTGACGTTTGGGCCTCAAATTGGGGTCCATCAAGGTCCAGATTTCGGCTCTGTCGATTTTCTTCCAGAAAGAACTGGCTTCACTGCCTGAAGTTCAGACTTTGGTTAAAGGAGTACTACATATTCAGCCTCCTTTTGTGCCTCCTGTGGCACTTTTTGGATCTCAACGTGGTGTTGGATTTCCTAAAGTCGCATTGGTTGAGCCACTTAAAACCATGGAGCTAAAGTATCTCGCGTCGAAAGTGGTCATGCTGTTGGCCTTGGCCTTGGCCGGGCGTGTGTCAGAATTGGCGGCTTTGTCATGTGAAAGGCCTTATCTGATTTTCTATATGGATAGGGCAGAGTTGAGGACTCATCCTCCGTTTCTCCCGAAGGTGGTCTCAGGTTTTCACTTGAACCAACCTATTGTGGTGCCTGCGGCTACTGGGGACTTGGAGGATTCCAAGTTGCTGGACGTAGTCAGGGCCCTGAAAATTTTATTTTTCCAGGACGGCTGGAGTCAGGAAAACTGACTCGCTGTTTATCCTGATGGCACCCAACAAGCTGGGTGCTCCTGCTTCTAAGCAGTCTATTGCGCGCTGGATTTGTAGCACTATTCAGCTGGCGCATTCTGCGGTAGGATTACCGCAGCCTAAATCAATAAAAGCCCATTCCACAAGGACGGTGGGCTCATCTTGGGCGGCTGCCCGAGGGGTCTCGGCTTTACAACTTTGCCGAGCAGCTACTTGGTCAGGGGCAAACACGTTTGCAAAATTCTACGAATTTGATACCCTGGCTGAGGAGGACCTGGAGTTCTCTCATTCGGTGCTGCAGAGTCATCCGCACTCTCCCGCCCGTTTGGGAGCTTTGGTATATTCCCCATGGTCCTTAAGGAGTTCCCAGCATCCACTAGGACGTCAGAGAAAATAAGAATTTACTTACCGATAATTCTATTTCTCGTAGTCCGTAGTGGATGCTGGGCGCCCATCCCAAGTGCGGATTGTCTGCAATACTTGTACATAGTTATTGTTAACTAATCGGGTTCTTGTTGTGAGCCATCTATTCAGAGGCTCCTCTGTTATCATGCTGTTAACTGGGTTTCATATCACAAGTTGTACGGTGTGATTGGTGTGGCTGGTATGAGTCTTACCCGGGATTCAAAATCCTTCCTTATTGTGTACGCTCGTCCGGGCACAGTATCCTAACTGAGGCTTGGAGGAGGGTCATAGGGGGAGGAGCCAGTGCACACCAGATAGTCCTAAAGCTTTCTTTAGATGTGCCCAGTCTCCTGCGGAGCCGCTATTCCCCATGGTCCTTACGGAGTTCCCAGCATCCACTACGGACTACGAGAAATAGAATTATCGGTAAGTAAATTCTTATTTTTTGCGTGATTATGTTGTCAGCACATTCAACTATGTAAAGAACAAAGTATTTAATAAGAATATTTCATTCATTCAGATCTAGGATGTGTTATTTTAGTGTTCCCTTTATTTTTTTGAGCAGTGTGTGTATATATATATATATATATATATATATATATATATAGTAACATAGTAACATAGTATCTAAGGTTGAAAAAAGAAAATTTGTCTATCGAGTTCAACCTATTTGTGGTCTCCTATGCAGGATTATTTGGTATAAAATTTTGACTGATGCTGATGTCTGCCGTTACATTTTATCCCTCTTTTTTATAATAACTATAGTGCGTGACTATGCACCATAACCCTGGATATCCTTATCCATTAGGAATTTATCTAATCCATTCTTAAAGGTGTTGACTGAGTCCGCCATTACAACTCCCTCAGGCAGGGAATTCCAAACACGTATCTTCCTTACCGTAAAAAAGCCTTTACACCGTATTGTGCGGAATCTCCTCTCCTCTAACCTGAGCGAGTGTCCACAAGTTCTCTGTGTTGATCTAACCAAAAACAGGTCCTGCGCAAGATCTGTGTATTGTCCCCTTATATATTTGTAGATGTTGATCATGTCCCCTCTTAATCTCCTCTTTTCCAATGTAAACATGCCTAGCCTTGCAAGCCTTTCCTCGTATTCCAGCGTCTCCATGCCCTTAATTAGTTTGGTCGCCCGCCTCTGAACCTTTTCTAGCTCCAGGATATCCTTTTTGTACTATCGTGCCCAGAATTGTACACAGTATTCAAGGTGTGGCCTCACTAGTGATTTATACAACGGGAGTATAACACTCTCGTCCCTTGCATCAATTCCCCGTTTTATGCATGCTAATATCTTATTATATTATATATATATATATATATATATATATATATATATATATCATGAAGGAGACCATGTTTGAGAAAAGAATCTTCCTTTTTTCTTTTTTCATTCTGATTTTTTAAGTATGAATTTATATGGGTATTAGCATGGGCTAGTGTTGTAATAACATTCTTTGTAAAAAGATTTTTCTTAGTATGTTTATCATTTGTGTATACACAGGCGTAACTGTGGGAGGCAATGGAGTCGGCTGCCGCCGGGCTCTTACTCTGTAGGGAGGCACCTCTCCTTCTGTTCCATGTGTTCAACAACACCATTCAATTAAGTTAATTGATAGCCTCCGCTATCTCTTTCTCCCTGCATCTTACAAGTCACACCCTTTTATTACAGATACGCATTTTATAACCCATGATTAGAACCCATGACATATTTCACTGGAAGCAGACACCTTATTGTTGAAGCTATTTGCTCCTGTATAATTGACAATTACACACTTACTGACAATTACACGTAACTTCATATAGGGGGTAATTCAGACCTGATCGTAGCAGCAAATTTGTTAGCAGTTGGGCAAAACCATTTGCACTGCAGGTATGGCAGGGGTGATCTTCAGTATGCCGGCTGTCGGGATCCCGGCGCATAGTATACCGGCGCCGGAATCCCGACAGCCGGCATACCGACAACCGGCATACCGACACTTATTCTCCCTCGTGGGGGTCCACGACCCCCCTGGAGGGAGAATAAAATAGCGTGGTGCGCGTAACGCGCCACCGTGCCCGCAGCGTGGCGAGTGCAGCGTGGCGAGCCCACAAGGGGCTAATTTGCGCTTGCCACACTGGCGGTAAGCCAGCGGTCAGGCTCCCGGCACCGGTATGCTGGTTGCCGGTAGAGATGAGCGCCTGAAATTTTTCGGGTTTTGTGTTTTGGTTTTGGGTTCGGTTCCGCGGCCGTGTTTTGGGTTCGACCGCGTTTTGGCAAAACCTCACCGAATTTTTTTTGTCGGATTCGGGTGTGTTTTGGATTCGGGTGTTTTTTTCAAAAAACCCTAAAAAACAGCTTAAATCATAGAATTTGGGGGTCATTTTGATCCCATATTATTATTAACCTCAAAAACCATAATTTCCACTCATTTTCAGTCTATTCTGAATACCTCACACCTCACAATATTATTTTTAGTCCTAAAATTTGCACCAAGGTCGCTGGATGACTAAGCTAAGCGACACTAGTGGCCGACACAAACACCTGGCCCATCTAGGAGTGGCACTGCAGTGTCACGCAGGATGTCCCTTCCAAAAAACCCTCCCCAATCAGCACATGACGCAAAGAAAAAAAGAGGCGCAATGAGGTAGCTGACTGTGTGAGTAAGATAAGCGACCCTAGTGGCCGACACAAACACCGGGCCCATTTAGGAGTGGCACTGCAGTGTCACGCAGGATGTCCCTTCCAAAAAACCCTCCCCAATCAGCACATGACGCAAAGAAAAAAAGAGGCGCAATGAGGTAGCTGACTGTGTGAGTAAGATTAGCGACCCTAGTGGCCGACACAAACACCGGGCCCATTTAGGAGTGGCACTGCAGTGTCACGCAGGATGTCCCTTCCAAAAAACCCTCCCAATCAGCACATGACGCAAAGAAAAAAAGAGGCGCAATGAGGTAGCTGACTGTGTGAGTAAGATTAGCGACCCTAGTGGCCGACACAAACACCGGGCCCATTTAGGAGTGGCACTGCAGTGTCACGCAGGATGTCCCTTCCAAAAAACCCTCCCCAATCAGCACATGACGCAAAGAAAAAAAGAGGCGCAATGAGGTAGCTGACTGTGTGAGTAAGATTAGCGACCCTAGTGGCCGACACAAACACCGGGCCCATTTAGGAGTGGCACTGCAGTGTCACGCAGGATGTCCCTTCCAAAAAACCCTCCCCAATCAGCACATGACGCAAAGAAAAAAAGAGGCGCAATGAGGTAGCTGACTGTGTGAGTAAGATTAGCGACCCTAGTGGCCGACACAAACACCAGGCCCATTTAGGAGTGGCACTGCAGTGTCACGCAGGATGTCCCTTCCAAAAAACCCTCCCCAATCAGCACATGACGCAAAGAAAAAAAGAGGCGCAATGAGGTAGCTGACTGTGTGAGTAAGATTAGCGACCCTAGTGGCCGACACAAACACCGGGCCCATTTAGGAGTGGCACTGCAGTGTCACGCAGGATGTCCCTTCCAAAAAACCCTCCCCAATCAGCACATGACGCAAAGAAAAAAAGAGGCGCAATGAGGTAGCTGACTGTGTGAGTAAGATTAGCGACCCTAGTGGCCGACACAAACACCGGGCCCATTTAGGAGTGGCACTGCAGTGTCACGCAGGATGTCCCTTCCAAAAAACCCTCCCCAAACAGCACATGACGCAAAGAAAAAGAAAAGAAAAAAGAGGTGCAAGATGGAATTGTCCTTGGGCCCTCCCACCCACCCTTATGTTGTATAAACAAAACAGGACATGCACACTTTAACCAACCCATCATTTCAGTGACAGGGTCTGCCACACGACTGTGACTGATATGACGGGTTGGTTTGGACCCCCCCCCAAAAAAGAAGCAATTAATCTCTCCTTGCACAAACTGGCTCTACAGAGGCAAGATGTCCACCTCATCATCACCCTCCGATATATCACCGTGTACATCCCCCTCCTCACAGATTATCAATTCGTCCCCACTGGAATCCACCATCTCAGCTCCCTGTGTACTTTGTGGAGGCAATTGCTGCTGGTCAATGTCTCCGCGGAGGAATTGATTATAATTCATTTTAATGAACATCATCTTCTCCACATTTTCTGGATGTAACCTCGTACGCCGATTGCTGACAAGGTGAGCGGCGGCACTAAACACTCTTTCGGAGTACACACTTGTGGGAGGGCAACTTAGGTAGAATAAAGCCAGTTTGTGCAATGGCCTCCAAATTGCCTCTTTTTCCTGCCAGTATAAGTATGGACTGTGTGACGTGCCTACTTGGATGCGGTCACTCATATAATCCTCCACCATTCTTTCAATGGTGAGAGAATCATATGCAGTGACAGTAGACGACATGTCCGTAATCGTTGTCAGGTCCTTCAGTCCGGACCAGATGTCAGCATCAGCAGTCGCTCCAGACTGCCCTGCATCACCGCCAGCGGGTGGGCTCGGAATTCTGAGCCTTTTCCTCGCACCCCCAGTTGCGGGAGAATGTGAAGGAGGAGATGTTGACAGGTCGCGTTCCGCTTGACTTGACAATTTTCTCACCAGCAGGTCTTTCAACCCCAGCAGACTTGTGTCTGCCGGAAAGAGAGATCCAAGGTAGGCTTTAAATCTAGGATTGAGCACGGAGGCCAAAATGTAGTGCTCTGATTTCAACAGATTGACCACCCGTGAATCCTTGTTAAGCGAATTAAGGGCTCCATCCACAAGTCCCACATGCCTAGCGGAATCGCTCCGTGTTAGCTCCTCCTTCAATGTCTCCAGCTTCTTCTGCAAAAGCCTGATGAGGGGAATGACCTGACTCAGGCTGGCAGTGTCTGAACTGACTTCACGTGTGGCAAGTTCAAAGGGCATCAGAACCTTGCACAACGTTGAAATCATTCTCCACTGCGCTTGAGACAGGTGCATTCCACCTCCTATATCGTGCTCAATTGTATAGGCTTGAATGGCCTTTTGCTGCTCCTCCAACCTCTGAAGCATATAGAGGGTTGAATTCCACCTCGTTACCACTTCTTGCTTCAGATGATGGCAGGGCAGGTTCAGTAGTTTTTGGTGGTGCTCCAGTCTTCTGTACGTGGTGCCTGTACGCCGAAAGTGTCCCGCAATTTTTCTGGCCACCGACAGCATCTCTTGCACGCCCCTGTCGTTTTTTAAATAATTCTGCACCACCAAATTCAAGGTATGTGCAAAACATGGGACGTGCTGGAATTTGCCCATATTTAATGCACACACAATATTGCTGGCGTTGTCCGATGCCACAAATCCACAGGAGAGTCCAATTGGGGTAAGCCATTCCGCGATGATCTTCCTCAGTTGCCGTAAGAGGTTTTCAGCTGTGTGCGTATTCTGGAAACCGGTGATACAAAGCGTAGCCTGCCTAGGAAAGAGTTGGCGTTTGCGAGATGCTGCTACTGGTGCCGCCGCTGCTGTTCTTGCGGCGGGAGTCCATACATCTACCCAGTGGGCTGTCACAGTCATATAGTCCTGACCCTGCCCTGCTCCACTTGTCCACATGTCCGTGGTTAAGTGGACATTGGGTACAACTGCATTTTTTAGGACACTGGTGAGTCTTTTTCTGACGTCCGTGTACATTCTCGGTATCGCCTGCCTAGAGAAGTGGAACCTAGATGGTATTTGGTAACGGGGGCACACTGCCTCAATAAATTGTCTAGTTCCCTGTGAACTAACGGCGGATACCGGACGCACGTCTAACACCAACATAGTTGTCAAGGCCTCAGTTATCCGCTTTGCAGCAGGATGACTGCTGTGATATTTCATCTTCCTCGCAAAGGACTGTTGAACAGTCAATTGCTTACTGGAAGTAGTACAAGTGGGCTTACGACTTCCCCTCTGGGATGACCATCGACTCCCAGCAGCAACAACAGCAGCGCCAGCAGCAGTAGGCGTTACACGCAAGGATGCATCGGAGGAATCCCAGGCAGGAGAGGACTCGTCAGAATTGCCAGTGACATGGCCTGCAGGACTATTGGCATTCCTGGGGAAGGAGGAAATTGACACTGAGGGAGTTGGTGGGGTGGTTTGCGTGAGCTTGGTTACAAGAGGAAGGGATTTACTGGTCAGTGGACTGCTTCCGCTGTCACCCAAAGTTTTTGAACTTGTCACTGACTTATTATGAATGCGCTGCAGGTGACGTATAAGGGAGGATGTTCCGAGGTGGTTAACGTCCTTACCCCTACTTATTACAGCTTGACAAAGGGAACACACGGCTTGACACCTGTTGTCCGCATTTCTGGTGAAATACTTCCACACCGAAGAGCTGATTTTTTTGGTATTTTCACCAGGCATGTCAACGGCCATATTCCTCCCACGGACAACAGGTGTCTCCCCGGGTGCCTGACTTAAACAAACCACCTCACCATCAGAATCCTCCTGGTCAATTTCCTCCCCAGCGCCAGCAACACCCATATCCTCCTCATCCTGGTGTACTTCAACACTGACATCTTCAATCTGACTATCAGGAACTGGACTGCGGGTGCTCCTTCCAGCACTTGCAGGGGGCGTGCAAATGGTGGAAGGCGCATGCTCTTCACGTCCAGTGTTGGGAAGGTCAGGCATCGCAACCGACACAATTGGACTCTCCTTGTGGATTTGGGATTTCGAAGAACGCACAGTTCTTTGCGGTGCTACTGCTTTTGCCAGCTTGAGTCTTTTCATTTTTCTAGCGAGAGGCTGAGTGCCTCCATCCTCATGTGAAGCTGAACCACTAGCCATGAACATAGGCCAGGGCCTCAGCCGTTCCTTGCCACTCCGTGTGGTAAATGGCATATTGGCAAGTTTACGCTTCTCCTCCGACAATTTTATTTTAGGTTTTGGAGTCCTTTTTTTACTGATATTTGGTGTTTTGGATTTGACATGCTCTGTACTATGACATTGGGCATCGGCCTTGGCAGACGACGTTGCTGGCATTTCATCGTCTCGGCCATGACTAGTGGCAGCAGCTTCAGCACGAGGTGGAAGTGGATCTTGATCTTTCCCTAATTTTGGAACCTCAACATTTTTGTTCTCCATATTTTAATAGGCACAACTAAAAGGCACCTCAGGTAAACAATGGAGATGGATGGATACTAGTATACAATTATGGACGGACTGCCGAGTGCCGACACAGAGGTAGCTACAGCCGTGAACTACCGTACTGTGTCTGCTGCTAATATAGACTGGTTGATAAAGAGATGTCGTAGTATGTATGTATGAAGAAGAAAGAAAAAAAAACCACGGTTAGGTGGTATACAATTATGGACGGACTGCCGAGTGCCGACACAGAGGTAGCCACAGCCGTGAACTACCGTACTGTACTGTGTCTGCTGCTAATATAGACTGGTTGATAAAGAGATGTCGTAGTATGTATGTATGAAGAAGAAAGAAAAAAAAACCACGGTTAGGTGGTATACAATTATGGACGGACTGCCGAGTGCCGACACAGAGGTAGCCACAGCCGTGAACTACCGTACTGTACTGTGTCTGCTGCTAATATAGACTGGTTGATAAAGAGATGTAGTAGTATGTATGTATAAAGAAGAAAGAAAAAAAAACCACGGGTAGGTGGTATACAATTATGGACGGACTGCCGAGTGCCGACACAGAGGTAGCCACAGCCGTGAACTACCGTACTGTACTGTGTCTGCTGCTAATATAGACTGGTTGATAAAGAGATGTCGTAGTATGTATGTATGAAGAAGAAAGAAAAAAAAACCACGGTTAGGTGGTATACAATTATGGACGGACTGCCGAGTGCCGACACAGAGGTAGCCACAGCCGTGAACTACCGTACTGTACTGTGTCTGCTGCTAATATAGACTGGTTGATAAAGAGATGTCGTAGTATGTATGTATAAAGAAGAAAGAAAAAAAAACCACGGTTAGGTGGTATACAATTATGGACGGACTGCCGAGTGCCGACACAGAGGTAGCCACAGCCGTGAACTACCGTACTGTACTGTGTCTGCTGCTAATATAGACTGGTTGATAAAGAGATGTCGTAGTATGTATGTATGAAGAAGAAAGAAAAAAAAAACACAGTTAGGTGGTATACAATTATGGACGGACTGCCGATTGCCGACACAGAGGTAGCCACAGCCGTGAACTACCGTACTGTACTGTGTCTGCTGCTAATATAGACTGGTTGATAAAGAGATGTCGTAGTATGTATGTATAAAGAAGAAAGAAAAAAAACCACGGTTAGGTGGTATACAATTATGGACGGACTGCCGAGTGCCGACACAGAGGTAGCCACAGCCGTGAACTACCGTACTGTACTGTGTCTGCTGCTAATATAGACTGGTTGATAAAGAGATGTAGTAGTATGTATGTATAAAGAAGAAAGAAAAAAAAACCACGGGTAGGTGGTATACAATTATGGATGGACTGCCGAGTGCCGACACAGAGGTAGCTACAGCCGTGAACTACCGTACTGTGTCTGCTGCTAATATAGACTGGTTGATAAAGAGATGTCGTAGTATGTATGTATGAAGAAGAAAGAAAAAAAAACCACGGTTAGGTGGTATACAATTATGGACGGACTGCCGAGTGCCGACACAGAGGTAGCCACAGCCGTGAACTACCGTACTGTACTGTGTCTGCTGCTAATATAGACTGGTTGATAAAGAGATGTCGTAGTATGTATGTATGAAGAAGAAAGAAAAAAAAACCACGGTTAGGTGGTATACAATTATGGACGGACTGCCGAGTGCCGACACAGAGGTAGCCACAGCCGTGAACTACCGTACTGTACTGTGTCTGCTGCTAATATAGACTGGTTGATAAAGAGATGTAGTAGTATGTATGTATAAAGAAGAAAGAAAAAAAAACCACGGGTAGGTGGTATACAATTATGGACGGACTGCCGAGTGCCGACACAGAGGTAGCCACAGCCGTGAACTACCGTACTGTACTGTGTCTGCTGCTAATATAGACTGGTTGATAAAGAGATGTCGTAGTATGTATGTATGAAGAAGAAAGAAAAAAAAACCACGGTTAGGTGGTATACAATTATGGACGGACTGCCGAGTGCCGACACAGAGGTAGCCACAGCCGTGAACTACCGTACTGTACTGTGTCTGCTGCTAATATAGACTGGTTGATAAAGAGATGTCGTAGTATGTATGTATAAAGAAGAAAGAAAAAAAAACCACGGTTAGGTGGTATACAATTATGGACGGACTGCCGAGTGCCGACACAGAGGTAGCCACAGCCGTGAACTACCGTACTGTACTGTGTCTGCTGCTAATATAGACTGGTTGATAAAGAGATGTCGTAGTATGTATGTATGAAGAAGAAAGAAAAAAAAAACACAGTTAGGTGGTATACAATTATGGACGGACTGCCGATTGCCGACACAGAGGTAGCCACAGCCGTGAACTACCGTACTGTACTGTGTCTGCTGCTAATATAGACTGGTTGATAAAGAGATGTCGTAGTATGTATGTATAAAGAAGAAAGAAAAAAAAACCACGGTTAGGTGGTATACAATTATGGACGGACTGCCGAGTGCCGACACAGAGGTAGCCACAGCCGTGAACTACCGTACTGTACTGTGTCTGCTGCTAATATAGACTGGTTGATAAAGAGATGTAGTAGTATGTATGTATAAAGAAGAAAGAAAAAAAAACCACGGGTAGGTGGTATACAATTATGGATGGACTGCCGAGTGCCGACACAGAGGTAGCTACAGCCGTGAACTACCGTACTGTGTCTGCTGCGACTGGATGATAAATAATGATATAAAAAATATATATATATCACTACTGCAGCCGGACAGGTATATATATTATATAATGACGGACCTGCTGGACACTGTCTGTCAGCAGAATGAGTTTTTTATAGAATTAAAAAAAAACACCACACAAGTGAAGTCACACGACGAGTGTTTAACTTTTTCAGGCAATCACAATATAGTATACTACTAACTATACTGGTGGTCAGTGTGGTCAGGTCACTGGTCAGTCACACTGGCAGTGGCACTCCTGCAGCAAAAGTGTGCACTGTTTAATTTTAATATAATATGTACTCCTGGCTCCTGCTATAACCTATAACTGGCACTGCAGTGCTCCCCAGTCTCCCCCACAATTATAAGCTGTGTGAGCTGAGCACAGTCAGATATATAATATATACATAGATGATGCAGCACACTGGGCTGAGCAGTGCACACAGATATGGTATGTGACTGTCTTGTACTCCTGGCTCCTGCTATAACCTATAACTGGCACTGCAGTGCTCCCCAGTCTCCCCCACAATTATAAGCTGTGTGAGCTGAGCACAGTCAGATATATAATATATACATAGATGATGCAGGCATGCAGCACACTGGGCTGAGCAGTGCACACAGATATGGTATGTGACTGAGTCACTGTGTGTACCGTTTTTTTCAGGCAGAGAACGGATATATTAAATAAAACAACTGCACTGCTGGTGGTCACTGTGGTCAGTCACTAAACTCTGCACTCTCTTCTACAGTATCAGCCTCAGGTCAATCTCTCTCTCTCTCTCCTAATCTAAATGGAGAGGACGCCAGCCACGTCCTCTCCCTATCAATCTCAATGCACGTGTGAAAATGGCGGCGACGCGCGGCTCCTTATATAGAATCCGAGTCTCGCGAGAATCCGACAGCGTCATGATGACGTTCGGGCGCGCTCGGGTTAACCGAGCAAGGCGGGAAGATCCGAGTCGCTCGGACCCGTGAAAAAAAACATGAAGTTCGTGCGGGTTCGGATTCAGAGAAACCGAACCCGCTCATCTCTAGTTGCCGGGAGCCCGACCGCCGGCATACCATACCACACCCGTATGGCAGATATAACATTTGCAGAGACAGTTAAATTGGGGTGGGTTATTTTGTTTCTGTGCAGAGTAAATACTGCGTGCTTTATTTTAACACTGCAATTTAGATTTCAGTTTGAAAATACCCCCCTTACCCCCACCCCCACCCCCCTGCAGTGCACATGGTTTTGCCAAACTGCTAACAATTTTGCTGCTACGATCAGGTCTGAATTACCCCCCATAGTTAGAATTCTCACACTTCCTATACAGGAGCAAATAACTCCATCAGTAAAGTGCTTTTTCCAGTTAAATGGGTCGTGGGTTCTAATCCTGGGTACGAGACTTAAAATAATTGGTAATGAAATAAACAGCATTGTGAGTGACTGAGCAGATCTACAGTATGTAGTGTGTGGCTGCACAATACATAGATCTGCCTATTTACAATGGATTTGAACTGCCACTTCTAGCTTCATATAGTTAGCATCTGAAGGCTTGCTAATCAGAAGCAAATATCTCTATCAGTAAGGTGTCTACCTTCAGTGTAACAGGTCATGGGTTCAAATCCTGTGTATGACTGCTAAGAAATGTGTGATTTAAAATAAGTGACAATTAAATATATATATGTATACCCATTTTTTTATGCAGAACATTCCATATACACATACTGTATATATATATATATATATTTTATGTATATATATATATATATATGCACACACGTACACACACACACACACACACACACAGATGGAGCCACCCTAATCGTGGCTCTATGTGCGCCGCAGCACGCCATGTGAGGCATGCCATAGCGGCCGGGATGAGACACACGTGTGTCTGAGCCGCTCATGTGCCCCATTCGCATGTGCGTCTGAGCCGGGCACGCGCCCCATTCATGCGAATGGGAGCATCTCCGTGCACTGCCATTGCGCAGCTAGGCGCCGTCTCGCCAGTTTCGCCGTGAATGCACGTCTGCAATGGAGCCACACTGGATGAGCGTGGCTCCATCTGTATATATACATACAGTACATACATATATTTATAGATATATAGCGAGAGGGGACATCAATATTTATCTTGCCTCTGGGCATGTGGGACGAACTTACGCCACTTTGTGTATAGAATCATATTGGTGTGATAGTGGTAATTTGTTTGGGTAGCGCTGATCTGTTTCCATGGAAACCCCTATTGTGAAATTTACTATTAGAGCTCTGTGCACCTACTGTACAATAGAAGGGATGTGATCCGGTGTGATAGGCTAAAACAGAGAATTCCCAATTACATGAATAGCTTGGTGGAAGTGGATTAGCTCCACAGAACGGAAACGCTGATGTGAGTGGCGGCCGCCGGTCACGTGATTATGCATTCCACAGCTGTAGAATGCAGGAAGCAGTGATGGAGATCCTCGGTTAGAGCTGCATTAGCAACTGGCCATACTGATCAACCAGTGGCACGTCATTTGGTGGCTAGACACAATCTTTCTGTTATGCGTTATATGATTATTGACCATGTACCTGCCACATTGAGGGGCATTGACATATCACTATGTTTTCTAAGGAAAGAGTCCAGGTGGATCCATGAATTAGGTGCTCTGGCTATGGTGGCAAATCCTGGGATCGGTATCAGTGGGATCCTGGGAATTAGGCAAAAAATGACAGGAAAGGCTCTCCGTCACCCGCCTCACTACACCGCACGCCACTGGTGGGCACCGTCATATGAAGCAGTGCGAGCCTCTGCTAGAGTCACAGATGTCTGAGCGGACACCACTCTCCCCTGTGCCCAGAGCTTGCCACTGCTGATATATATTATATATATATATATATATATATATATATATCAGCAGTGGCAATCTCTGGGCACCAGTGGTGTGCGGTGGGGTGAGGCAGATGAGACAGAGCCTTTCCTGTCATACTAACGTATACTCCAAAGTTTTGACTATATAAAGTATATGAAAAATACAAGGAATATATTAGAAACAGCTTCCTTTTTTTAATAACTTTTATAGTCAAAACCCTGGAGCAAAAATCTATGGTGGGTGAGGCAGTGCCTCACCTGCTTATCTTTTCCGCACATCTCTGATCAAAACTCACCAAATTTCCAGCAATATATACTGCTGCACCTGAGTGTAATGCCCACATGAACCCTTTGGCTCATACTGTATATGGTGTGTAAGTCTGGCTCTGGTTCTAGCCAGTGCCTCCTGAGCCACCCACTGCCGCATCACCAAAAGAAAGGACAACATGCCTGTAACCGGCCCAACACTGCGTCTGCCGACGCACAAACCACTAGATCACCAAGGTACTACTTGTAGATGTGACCCGGGGAGGAAGGGGGAGGGGGGGCACACAGCACTATTATAAATAAAATAAATAGAAATTATTGGTGCCTTGGTGCTCCCCTACCCCGAATCCGCCACTGAAGGGAACTACTACTGTGTCAGAATGTGTTATAAGGGGAGTACTACTGTGTGGATTTTGTGTTATAAGAGGCACTACTGTGTGGCCATGCCCCTTCCCCACAAGACCACGGCCCTGTTTCCCTGTTAACATCTGGGGGGTCACCAATGCTCTTTCTGGCACAGGCACCAAAATTCCTAGTTCTGACTGTGTGTAATATAAGGGTGTTTGATGCACACCCTCCAACATCCTAAAACAAAAAATTGTTACAAATTCGGAAAAGCGGCATGGCCACGGGTAAAGGGGACGTGGCCATGGAACACTGCCACAGGAATCTATAGGACAAGGGAGATGCTGAAATCAGTACAAGGCCTCTTTTGGCCAGTACAGACCATAAAAAAAAAAAAACAACGGTACTGTACCGGCCAAAAAGGTACAGTTGGAGGGTATGTTCTATGTTGATGTTGACTGAGGGACAAAAATAAATAAAACAATTTGCTCAAAAGAAGTAATATGTTGAGATATGAGCAGGACAAATATCACTGGTTGGGTCTTTTTAAATCATCTTACCTACCCATATGAAACTATGGGCATATGTGTTAACTACCTTTTAAAGGCCCAGGAAGCAGTGAAGTAAATGAGCTTTGACGTTATTCCATTAACTTGTAAATGACTGGTAGCATTCTGTCTGTATTATCAGGAAAAGGGGAAATAATTAAAATCTAGCAGACTATTACAACAGGATTAAAAAAATTAGAATCAATTGTAAACTTCTGTAATACCAATAACCATCTCTTTTTCTTGCAGGCTTTTGTCCTGTGGGTGCATAGAGATGACTGTCATACACCTTCCGTAGCATGAGCTTCAAAGGAAGTGTGTGTCTACAGGACACAGCAGGACAGACAGCTAGGAGTCGGCGACAAAATGTTTCTGACAAGCCATATGCAGAGAACAAAGAAATCTCAATGTTTAATCTAAAAAAATAACTCTTTCTACTTTATCCAGAAATTTCTAAAATCAGAAAGCTGTGTGGTAAGCACAGGAGCTCACATGATGTGACTTAGAAGCCTGGTGTACCAGTGGAAGAAAGGGAATGGGTATGTACACCTAATTGAAGGTTGATCGCAAAAGCAAAATCTTCCTCTAATGGGCAAAACCACGTGCACTGCAGGTGGGCAGATGTAACATGTGCAGAGAAAGTAACACTTCGTACAGACGGGAGATGTGGAGGGAGATGTGTTCTGTGCGAACCGCTCAGCACACATCTCTCCCCCCACTCAGCACAGTACGATGTGCTGAGCGAGGGGGAAGGAGACACACAGGGGTGACACTCATTTCACCCAGCGGTGAAAATGAGCGACCTGCTAGATTGTGCCTGCATGCAGGCCAATCTAGCACCAGCAATAGCGTTGCACGGGACCGCACATCACTGTCGCCAGCACCCCTACACATGGAGCAATGTGATCTTAATTTATAAGCAATCTAGTCTGATTGCTTAGAAGTTAAGTAAACGTCACTCCGTGTGTACCCCTCTTTAGATTTGGGTGGGGTGTGTTCAAGCTGAAATCTAAATTGCAGTGTAAAAATAAAGCAGCCAGTATTTACCTTGCACAGAAACAATATAACCCATCCAAATCAAAATCTCTCTGCACATGTTACATCTGACCCCAGGGGCGTATATACCCCTTGGCCAGGATGGCACTCGCCAGGGGCGCCAGCAGTGGAGGGGCGCCGCCAGGCGGTGCTACCCGTGGCCAAAGGGTAGACTCACATAGTCAGTACCTGCAGGCAGCAGCAACTGGGAGATGAGCCGGTGTCCGCCGGCGCCGCCGCCACTCTACAGTGAAGGAACTCTAAATAAACTACAGTTCCCAGAAGCCCTTACTTCCGGGAGCTCCCGATAGCAAGGACCGCTGGGAACTGTAGTTTATTTAGAGTTTCTTCAGTTCATTGTAGAGCAGCTGTGGCGCCAGCAGACACTGGCTCAACTCACAGTTGCTGCTGCCTGCAGGTACTGACTCTATACTGTAAATAGCAGCAGGCCACCACCACTGCCAATGTATCTGAGTCAGGCTCAGGTTTCCCCGCCTGACTCGGAAACCAGAACGAGGCAAAGTGTCATCATCCCGCTGTCGGGATTCTCGCGGGGTTTGGATTCCATATAAGGAGCCGTGCATCGCCGCCATTTTCACCCCGGCATTGGAGAGTGTAGAGAGAGGAGGTGTCTCCGTCCTCAGTGTCCTGTATCAGTTCAGTGGTAGTGTCTTGTGCTGCATCAGTCCAGTCACAGTGGTGGTGTCCTTTGCTGCCATATGTCTAGTGCTGCTGTATAAGTCCAGTCCATTGCAGTGGTTGTATAGGATGTCCATTGCAGTGGATGTATAGACTTGAATGGCCTTTTGCTGCTCCTCCATCCGCTAAAGCATATAGAGTGTTGAATTCCACCCCGTTACCACCTCTTGCTTCAGTTGATGGCAGGGCAGGTTCAGGAGTGTTTGCTGGCGCTCCAGTCTTCGGCACACAGTCGCAGAATGCCAAAAGTGGCACGCATTTTTTCGGGCCACCGACAGCATCTCCTGCACACCGCTCTAATTTTTCTAAAAATTCTGCACCACCAAATTAATTGTATGTGCAAAACATGGGACATGCTGGAATTTGCCCACATGTAATGCACACACAATATTGGTGGCGTTGTCCGATATCACAAATACCCAGGAGAGTCCAATTGGGGTAAGCCATTCTGCGATGATGTTCCTCAGTTTCCGTAAGAGGTTGTCAGCTGTGTGCCTCTTATGGAAAGCGGTGATACAAAGCGTAGCCTGCCTAGGAACGAGTTGGCATTTGCGAGATGCTGCTACTGGTGCTGCTGCTGTTGTTGCTGCGGGAGGCCATACATCTACCCAATGGGCTGTTACAGTCATATAGTCCTTAGTGTGCCCTGTTCCACTTGTCCACATGTCCGTGGTTAAGTGGACACTGGATACAACCACATTTTGTAGGACACACGTGTAATATGAATATTAGGCTGTTGATATATGAAATGTTATGTGTATGGTATATATTTATATTTATTCTTGTATTGGTATGTAATGTATGTATAATATTGTAAATATATGTATACAGATGGAATTAGAGAGGATTAAATGTGTATAAATTGTATAGACAATGTGAAAAAAGTGCAGGGATGTTTAACCTTGTGGCCTATGGTAGAATAGTGCAAAGAATACAGGGAGAAAATAATTATATAGGTTCAGTAGTTGCTGTCAGTAGCCATTGTATATGGCACAAACAGTTGTGACAGAAGGTTCTGGGAGGATCGCGAGCGCCCGCGAGCACTACAGTACCGCTGACCGGGGGGGTATAGCTCGAGGCTTAGGCGGGAAGAAGGGGGCCACGAGCCGTAGCTCAGAGCAGTATAAATTAAGCTCCCCGCCGGCACTTGTCAGAATGCTGTTCCCCTGTGAGAGCGCACGCCTGGATCTCCTATGCCGCTGACAGAGCTGTCACAGTGGCTGGCGGAGTCCAGGTGATGTAGCCAGAACAGGATTGACTGGAGAGAGCGGAAAGGCAGCGTGGCTGGTACTAGCAAGAGTACTCACCGCTGTGCCGCTACTACCTGAAGTGCCAGCAGGGATCGTGAGGCAGAGAGGCGCAGTGTGATCCCGGCATAGACGGGCTGAGGAGGCATCGGCGCTCGGCGGAGCGGAGGAGTGGTGGTGCGTACTGCAGCGGAAGCTGTGTAATCCAGGATGTGGCAAGTACGGAGGGGTCCCAGAGGCGAGCCGGCGCCAGCAAAGTGACAGCGGCTCATAGCAACCAGAGATGCTATTCTGGTTGGTAAAGGTGGAGCCGAGTCAGCGCCAGTGACACACAGAGGGACCTCAGCCCTGCCTACCACTGCATCATTGAATAGAAGGAGGAGAGTCGGGGGAGCGCTCAGCTGCAGTTCTACTAAACGTGTGAGTGTAAAATCCTGCACCTCTCTCACACCTATGTACAGGAACACCAGTGCTAGGCAACATTAGTATCCATTGAAGTAGTAAGCACATATATAAAGTGACCAGAGTGACTTATACTAGCATACCCTGTATTATTCTTTGAACAGAATAGTAAGAGACATTTAAGTTTATAGCTGTGGAAGGTAGTCTTTTACAAGCATTAACTATATCCTGAAATACAGAGAAGTTGGCAGGATCTGAATTCGAGACTTAAGATATTTATATACAGGGACACTGGAATAACACCATAAACTACTAATAGCATATCAATCCAGTTTCTGCAATAACTCACAGCACCCTAAGCTGATTGGGCCATAGGTAAAAATACATATTCCTGAAGCCATAGGAAGGAACTGTCAGCTGTCTAGATAAGGCGAAGCTTACTGTTGCAACAGGGAGAAGAGGTGTTGTTGTATTTAATCTGCTGTCTACACTGCATACCAGCAGCAAAATACCTTTTAGTTATCTCAGGAGAGGATCAGACTAAATTAGCTGGCCCAAAATTGACTATGGCTCTCCCAGTGATAAATAACTAAGCTGGGTATAATCTCTGAAGAGAGGCTGGGTAAAATTGTCTACAAGAACCAGCCAAATTTTATAAAAATACAAAGAGACTTGTAGTTAAAGGCTGAAGGATTTAAATGATCTAAAATCTACTGTATATTCTATTTAGTGTTTTTTCCCACCAAGATATCACCTATGAGACAGTCTATATTCATACTGCACTAGCAGAAATAGTAATGGAAAGCTGATGTTGGTTACAACTGAGGAAAATTCACCTTTTATTAAATCGTCAAAAGAGCAACTTAAGTAGCAATACAGTGCAACATACTAGACAGGATTTGCTACAGAAGCATTTAAGCATTCAGACCATCACCTGGCATCACAGACTAACAAAGGAAAGGAGAATATTATTTTGCTACGGATTTGGTGTTAAAGATTTATTCTAAAGTACTGTTTCATTTTATGAGATTATTGGCCATTGTAGTGCACTACTTTATTAGGAGTACCCGGGTCACTCTCATACTAACATTAAGGTAATTTTTGTGTATTGCATGCAAATAACTTGTATAGGTTCTGTGAGGGAATTAGTTGGATGAGATAGAAAACTGTAATTTATTGATGATAAATGTCTTCATTCACCTTTTCACTTTTTTGTGATAAATAAATACATGTGTTATACTTACCATATGCTAATGTGAATCTTGAAAATCCATCCGGAGATCCTGGAACTGCAATCAGAAGAACAGGTATAACATTAAGAGAAAAGGTGCACTCATATATACATTTATGAGATAGACTGATTTACAGTTAACAATTATTACTAGAGAGAGGCTTACCCAGGCAAGCCCAAATATTAAGCTTGGGTGGAGGCACAGACATTAACTAACCATCCCTTACGGGATAAGTAAGAATTCCATATTAGAGCATTAGGGGAGGGGTTACACACGGTAACTCTTTTTCAGACATCTAACACCAACATAGCTGTCAAGGCCTCAGTTATCCGCTTTGCAAAAGGATGACTGCTGTCATATTTCATCTTCCTCACAAAGGACTGTTGGACAGTCAATTGCTTACTGGAAGTAGTACAAGTGGACTTCCGACTTTCCCTCTGGGATGACGATCGACTCCCAGCAGCAACAACAGCAGGCGTACCACTCAAGGATCCTACGGAGGAATTCCGGTTAGGAGAGGACTCCTCAGTCTTGACAGTGACATGGCCTGCAGGACTACGGACATTCCTGACTGAGGAGGAAGTTGACGTTGAGGGAGTTGGTGGTGTGGCTTGCAGGAGCTTGGGTACCGGAGGAAGAATGGATTTACGTGTCAGTGGACTGCTTACGCTCTTACCCAAAGTTTCACAACTTGACACTGACTTCTGATGAATGTGCAGCAGGTGACGTATAAGGGAGGATGTTCCTAGGTGGTTAACATCCTTACCCCTACTTATTACAGATTGACAGAGGCAACAGATGGCTTGACACCTGTTGTCCGGATTTGTGGAGAAATAATTCCACACCGAAGGTGGCTTTTTTGGTAGTTTGCCCAGGCATCACAATGGGCTTCTTCATCCCAAGGACAACAGGTGTCTCCCCCGGTGCCTGACTTAAACAAACCACATCACCATCAGAAGCCTCATCGTCAACTGCCTCCTCAGTGCCAGCAACACCCATATCCCCATCCTGGTGTACTTCAACAGTGACATCTTCAATTTGAATATCAGGAACTGGACTGTGGGTGCTCCTTCCAGCTCTTTCAGGGGGCGTGCAAATGGTGAAAAGAGCCACCTCTTCCCGTCCAGTGTTGGGAAGGTCAGGTATCGCAACCGCCGACACACTTGGACTCTCCTTGGGGATTTGTGATACCATCTCAGAACGCACAGTGCTTTTCTGTGCTCTTTCCAGCTTTACTCTTTTAATTTTTCTAGCTGGAGGATGAGGGCTTCCATCGTCATGTGAAGCTGAACCACTAGCCATGAAAATAGGCCAGGGCCTCAGCCGTTCCTTGCCACTCCGTGTCGTAAATGGCATACTGGCAAGTTTACATTACTCCTCAGACGATTTTAATTTCTTTTTTGGTTCTTTTTACTGAACTTTGGCTTTTTGGATTTTACATGACCTCTACTATCACATTGGGCATCGGCCTTGGCAGACGACGTTGATGGCATTTCATCGTCTATGTCATGGCTAGTGGCAGCAGCTTCAGCACTATGAGGAAGTGGTTCTTCTTGATCTTTCCCTATTTTATCCTTAAAGTTTTTGTTCTCCATAATTTTTTGGGAGTTATATGAGACAATATGCGGCACAGGAATGACTGGAATGACTGATGAAACAGGACACTACCACTGGTCTGATGCAGCACAACACAACAATACTTTAAGAAACTTGTGGTTGTTGATATTATTATTATACGCTAGTAGTGGACATATAGCAGCAGCGTATATCGTCACTGGAATGACTGATGAGATAGGGCACTACCACTGGTCTGATGCAGCACAACACAACAATACTGTAAGGGACTTGTTGTGGTTGTTGTTGTTATTATTATTATAATTATTATTATTATACGGCAGCAGAGGACATATAGCAGCAGTGTATATCATCACTGGAATGGCTGATTAAACAGGACACTACCACTGGTCTTATGCAGCACAACACAACAAGATTGTAAGGGACTTCTGGTTGTTGTTATTATTATTATTATACGGCAGCAGTGGACATATAGCATCAGAGTATATCATCACTGGAATGACTGATGAGACAGGACACTACCACTGGTCTGATGCAGCACAACACAACAAGACTGTAAGGGACTTGTGGTTGTTTTTATTATTATTATACGGCAGCAGTGGACATATAGCAGCAGCGTATATCGTCACTGGAATGACTGATGAGACAGAACACTACCACTGGTGTGATTGAGCCAACACAACAAGACTGTAAGAAACTTGTGGTTGTTGTTATTATTATTATACGGCAGCAGTGGACATATAGCAGCAGCGTATATCATCACTGGAATGACTGATGAGACAGGACACTACCACTGGTCTGATGCAGCACAACACAACAACACTTTATACAGCTACACTGGATATATGGCAGCAGAGAACTCCAACACTGTAACTGGCTGGACTGATGCAGCACAATACACTGACTACACTGGTCTGAACAGTACAACAGAGCTCCACTTTATACATCTACTCTGGCAGGAGAGGACACCAACACCGTGACTGGCTGTACTGATGCAGCACAATACACTGTGACTGCCTGGACTGATGCAGCACAATACACTGTGACTACACTGGACTGGACTGAGCAGCACAACACAGCACAAGACTTGCCACCCCACTTTCCCGCCCCCACACAGACACTGGAGGATGGAGACACGTCCTCTCGCTACACTCTCCGAGACTGGAGGGAAAATGTCCGTGACGCGCGGCTCCTTATATGGAATCCAAATCCTGCGAGAATCCTACAGCGGGATGATGACATTTTGCCGTGTTCGGGTTTCCGAGTCAGGTGGGAAAACCTGAGCCTGACTCGGATCCGGGCTCGGAAGGCAAAGTCCGGTAGACCGAACCCGCTCATCTCTAATTTTAATAGGGATGTGCACCTGCCCAAATCTCAGGTTTTGGGTTCTTGTTTTGGATCTGTATGTTCTTCGTGTTTTGGATCTGTATTTGATTTCCCAAAACCTCCCTTTTGAGATTTGGATCTGTTTTTATTTGTAAATCATAAAAACAGCTAAAATAACACAATTTGGGTGTGTTTTTGATACTACAGTATTATTATCCTCAATAACATTCATTTCTATTCAATTTTGAACACCTCACAGCTCACAATATTGTTTTCATCCAGTTTAGGCCAAAAGGTTGCACTGAGGTAGCTGGATGACTAAGCTAAGCAACAGAAGTGGGCGGTACAAACATGTTACACTTTAACTTCCAAAATGGCACATCTAGGAAACAGAATGGACTGCAGTGGCAGACAGGGAAGCATTTTAATAAACTATACTATGTTTGTCGTCACAGTTTGCAATGCTCCAAACAGCACATCATGCAAAGATATAAGGTGCAAGATGGAATTGTCCTCCCATCCACCCTTATGTTGTATATAGTCAGTCTATCCTCAATGCTGCTGCCCATCTCATCTTCCTCACCAAACGTACTACATCCACCTCACCTCTCTTGCAGGACCTCCACTGGCTTCCCTTCCCATTCAGAATTCAATTCAAGCTTCTCACACTCACCTACAAAGCCCTCACCGAATCTTCTCCCTCTTACATCTCTGACCTTATCTCACTTTACATTCCAACCCGTCCTCTTCGCTCTGCTAATGCACGCCGTCTCTCATGCCAACTGATTACCTCCTCCCACCCTTACCTACAAGATTTTGCACATGTTGCTCCATATCTCTGGAATTCCCTACCTCTCCCCTCTCTACAAAACTTCAAATGAGCTCTCAAGACCCACTTCTTCACCAAACCCAGCCAACTCTGCGTCACCCCAGTCTGTCAGCCCTTCACCTTTAAGAGCTCGCAAGAGCAGGGCCTCCTGTACTCATGTGCCTTTCCTTTTCTTACCTACACTTATACTCCATACTCCCTTAGATGGCACCCAACCATTGTATTGTCTTGAACTGTAAGTGCTGTTTTCTTGTTTGCTCGTTTGATTATGTACTGTGTAATGGGCGCTGCAAAACCATTGTGGTGCCATATAAATAAAGGATAATAATAATAATAATAATAATAATAATAATTAAACAGAACATGCACAGTTTAACAAACCAATCATTTCAGCAACAGGGACTGTCACTTGTAGCTGAAATGATTGGTTTGTTTGGGCCCCCACAAAACAGTTTTTTAGAAGGACTACCTCCGATAAGTAATGAATGAGGATGTTAATGATGTGGTGTTAATTAAATTATAATCTTGTACAATAAATGTCATGTCTTCACCGCAAATGATGTAACATGGAGGAGGTGCCTAGATGGCTAATGTTCCTACCTCTACTAACTTTGGCCTCACAAATGGAGCAGATGCTTTGACAAATATTGTTAGAGTTGGGGTAAAAATAATCCCACAGCCAAGAGGTGGCTTTTTTGGTCTTCTGCCCAGGCAATGGCTTTCTTTTTATCAACAACTGCAGCCACCGGTTGCTGACTTACACAAACAACATCATTATCATCATTCTCAGTGTCAGATAGTAGTAATACACACATATCCCCCTTATCCTGATCCACTTCCACACATGAATCCTCAATTTCTATTATGTCCTCTTCATCATCACCATCTGTACTTGTACTGCTCCCCACATGTGCAGATGATTCAGAAATGGTGGAAGGAGGTGAAAGATGCTTCTCTATGAGGACTGTGTGAGAAATGTCAGACTCACACATAGCTGACGTGGACATCCCTAAACATTCCTCAAGAATGTCTGATGGTTCTGATTCTGAATGCAGTTTGTCTTACTGCCTCTGCAGCTAACTTTTCTTTTGATGTTTTTTCTTTACCACTGTAAAATTAAATGATTTCACATGCCCTGACTTAAGCCCTCTATGCCCCTGGGCATCTGCCTTAGTAGATGACACTGACGGACTTGTATCATCATGACTGGTGACAGTACCTGTACCACTAGTATGTGCTTCCTGCTCTCCTGTCAATTGTTTGTCCTCCATATCTATCCACAAACACGAATGAAATGGGGTACAGCACTCACCACAATTTCTATAAAAATGTACAACCTTCAGTGTTGCACAATACAAGTGAGTCAGAAATTGTAATAAAACACGGCAGTTTAATTAAGTGATGAGCGGGTTCGGTTTCTCGGAAACCGAATCCCCCCCGAACTTCACCTTTTTTACACTGGTCCGAGGCAGGTTAGAACCTTCCCGCCTTGCTCGGCTAACCCGAGCGCGCCTGAACGTCATCATCCCGCTGTCGGATTCTCGCGAGATTCGGATTCTATATAAGCAGCCGCGCGTCGCCGCCATTTTCTCACTCGTGCATTGGAGATGATAGGGAGAGGACGTGGCTGGCGTCCTCTCCGTTTATTGTAGAACTAGAAGTTGATTGGTTTACTGCTTTTGCTTAATTGTGGGGAGGACTGGGGAGCAGCTGTTAGGTGGAGTACAGTGCAGAGTTTTGCTGATAAGTGACCACCAGTTTTTATCCGTTCTCTGCCTGAAAAAAACGCTCCATACCATATCTGTGCTCAGTGTGCTGCATAATATATCTGTGCTGAGTGCTCACACTGCTTAATTGTGAGGACTGGGGAGCAGCTATAGCAGGAGTACAGTGCAGAGTTTTGCTGACAGTGACCACCAGTATACGTTGTCTGCCTGAAGAAAAACACTCCATATCTGTACTCAGTGTGCTGCTTTATTGTGGGGACTGGGGACCACCAGTATAATTAATATTATATAGGAGGAGTACAGTGCAGAGTGCACTGCTGTACTTACCTCTGTGTCGTCATCCATTAAGTATACTATCCATCTACATTCTGT
Source organism: Pseudophryne corroboree (assembly GCF_028390025.1). Lineage (NCBI taxonomy): Eukaryota > Metazoa > Chordata > Amphibia > Anura > Myobatrachidae > Pseudophryne > Pseudophryne corroboree. The sequence continues at coordinate 405,712,415 of NC_086452.1, forward strand.
ACCTGTGGTGCATTTTAGTTTTGCAGTTTGCTGACACAGTGTCCACCAGTATACTATATATAGCAGTACGGTAGGCCACTGCTGTACCTGCCTCTGTGTCGTCACTCGTCATCCATTAGGTATACTATTATCCATCTACATTCTATACCTGTGGTGCATTTTAGTTTTGCAGTTTGCTGACACAGTGTCCACCAGTATACTATATATAGCAGTACGGTAGGCCACTGCTGTACCTACCTCTGTGTCGTCACTCGTCATCCATTAAGTATACTATCCATCTACATTCTATACCTGTGGTGCATTTTAGTTTTGCAGTTTGCTGACACAGTGTCCACCAGTATACTATATATAGCAGTACGGAAGGCCACTGCTGTACCTACCTCTGTGTCGTCACTCGTCATCCATTAAGTATACTATTATCCATCTACATTCTAAACCTGTGGTGCATTTTAGTTTTGCAGTTTGCTGACACAGTGTCCACCAGTATACTATATATAGCAGTACGGTAGGCCACTGCTGTACCTACCTCTGTTTCGTCACTCGTCATCCATTAAGTATACTATTATCCATCTACATTCTATACCTGTGGTGCATTTTAGTTTTGCAGTTTGCTGACACAGTGTCCACCAGTATAATATATATAGCAGTACGGTAGGCCACTGCTGTACCTGCCTCTGTGTCATCACTCGTCATCCATTAAGTATACTATTACCCATCTACATTCTAAACCTGTGGTGCATTTTAGTTTTGCAGTTTGCTGACACAGTGTCCACCAGTATACTATATATAGCAGTACGGTAGGCCACTGCTGTACCTACCTCTGTGTCGTCACTCGTCATCCATTAAGTTAACTATTATCCATCTACATTCTAAACCTGTGGTGCATTTTAGTTTTGCAGTTTGCTGACACAGTGTCCACCAGTATACTATATATAGCAATACGGTAGGCCACTGCTGTACCTACCTCTGTGTCGTCACTCGTCATCCATTAAGTATACTATTATCCATCTACATTCTAAACCTGTGGTGCATTTTAGTTTTGCAGTTTGCTGACACAGTGTCCACCAGTATACTATATATAGCAATACGGTAGGCCACTGCTGTACCTACCTCTGTGTCGTCACTCGTCATCCTTTAAGTATACTATTATCCATCTACATTCTAAACCTGTGGTGCATTTTAGTTTTGCAGTTTGCTGACACAGTGTCCACCAGTATACTATATATAGCAGTACGGTAGGCCACTGCTGTACCTACCTCTGTGTCGTCACTCGTCATCCATTAAGTATACTATTATCCATCTACATTCTAAACCTGTGGTGCATTTTAGTTTTGCAGTTTGCTGACACAGTGTCCACCAGTATACTATATATAGCAGTACGATAGGCAACTGCTGTACCTACCTCTGTGTCGTCACTCGTCATCCATTAAGTATACTATCAATCTACATTCTATACCTGTGGTGCATTTTAGTTTTGCGCAGTAAATATAGTAGTAGGCCATTGCTATTGATACTGGCATATAATTCCACACATTAAAAAATGGAGAACAAAAATGTGGAGGTTAAAGGGAAAGATCAAGATCCACTTCCACCTCGTGCTGAAGCTGCTGCCACTAGTCATGGCCGAGACGATGAAATGCCATCAACGTCGTCTACCAAGGCCGATGCCCAATGTCATAGTAGAGAGCATGTAAAATCCAAAACACAAAAGTTCAGTAAAATGACCCAAAAATCAAAATTAAAAGCGTCTGAGGAGAAGCGTAAACTTGCCAATATGCCATTTACGACACGGAGTGGCAAGGAACGGCTGAGGCCCTTGCCTATGTTCATGGCTAGTGGTTCAGATTCACATGAGGATGGAAGCACTCATCCTCTCGTTAGAAAACTGCAGTGCCACTCCTAGATGGGCCAGGTGTTTGTGTCGGCCACTTGTGTCGCTTAGCTTAGTCACACAGCCACCTTAGTGCGCCTCTTTTTTTCTTTGCATCATGTGCTGTTTGGGGACAATTTTTTGGAAGTGCCATCCTGTCTTGATTGACACTGCAGTGCCACTCCAAGATGGGCCAGGTGTTTGTGTCGGCCACTTGTGTCGCTTAGCTTAGTCACACAGCCACCTTGGTGCGCCTCTTTTTTTCTTTGCATCATGTGCTGTTTGGGGACAATTTTTTGGAAGTGCCATCCTGTCTTGATTGACACTGCAGTGCCACTCCTAGATGGGCCAGGTGTTTGTGTCGGCCACTTGTGTCGCTTAGCTTAGTCAAACAGCCACCTTGGTGCGCCTCTTTTTTTCTTTGCATCATGTGCTGTTTGGGGACAATTTTTTAGAAGTGCCATCCTGTCTTGATTGACACTGCAGTGCCACTCCTAGATGGGCCAGGTGTTTGTGTCGGCCACTTGTGTCGCTTAGCTTAGTCACACAGCCACCTTAGTGCGCCTCTTTTTTTCTTTGCATCATGTGCTGTTTGGGGACAATTTTTTGGAAGTTCCATCCTGTCTTGATTGACACTGCAGTGCCACTCCAAGATGGGCCAGGTGTTTGTGTCGGCCACTTGTGTCGCTTAGCTTAGTCAAACAGCCACCTTGGTGCGCCTCTTTTTTTCTTTGCATCATGTGCTGTTTGGGGACTATTTTTTAAATCTGCCATCCTGTCTGACACTGCAGTGCCACTCCTAGATGGGCCAGGTGTTTGTGTCGGCCACTTGTGTCGCTTAGCTTAGTCACACAGCCACCTTGGTGCGCCTCTTTTTTTCTTTGCATCATGTGCTGTTTGGGGACTATTTTTTAAATCGGCCATCCTGCCTGACACTGCAGTGCCACTCCTAGATGGGCCAGGTGTTTCTGTCGGCCACTTGTGTCGCTTAGCTTAGTCACACAGCCACCTTGGTGCGCCTCTTTTTTTCTTTGCATCATGTGCTGTTTGGGGACAATTTTTTGGAAGTGCCATCCTGTCTTGATTGACACTGCAGTGCCACTCCTAGATGGGCCAGGTGTTTGTGTCGGCCACTTGTGTCGCTAAGCTTAGTCAAACAGCCACCTTGGTGCACCTCTTTTTTTCTTTGCATCATGTGCTGTTTGGGGACAATTTTTTGGAAGTGCCATCCTGTCTTGATTGACACTGCAGTGCCACTCCTAGATGGGCCAGGTGTTTGTGTCGGCCACTTGTGTCGCTTAACTTAGTCAAACAGCCACCTTGGTGCGCCTCTTTTTTTCTTTGCATCATGTGCTGTTTGGGGACAATTTTTTGGAAGTGCCATCCTGTCTTGATTGACACTGCAGTGCCACTCCTAGATGGGCCAGGTGTTTGTGTCGGCCACTTGTGTCGCTTAGCTTAGTCAAACAGCCACCTTGGTGCGCCTCTTTTTTTCTTTGCATCATGTGCTGTTTGGGGACAATTTTTTGGAAGTGCCATCCTGTCTTGATTGACACTGCAGTGCCACTCCTAGATGGGCCAGGTGTTTGTGTCGGCCACTTGTGTCGCTTAGCTTAGTCAAACAGCCACCTTGGTGCGCCTCTTTTTTTCTTTGCATCATGTGCTGTTTGGGGACTATTTTTTAAATCTGCCATCCTGTCTGACACTGCAGTGCCACTCCTAGATGGGCCAGTTGTTTTTGTCAGCCACTTGGGTCGCTTAGCTTAGCCACACAGCTACCTCATTGCACCTCTTTTTTTCTTTGCATCATGTGCTGTTTGGGGACTATTTTTTAAATCGGCCATTCTGCCTGACACTGCAGTGCCACTCCTAGATGGACCAGGTGTTTGTGTCGGCCACTTGTGTCGCTTAGCTTAGTCAAATAGCCACCTTGGTGCGCCTCTTTTTTTCTTTGCATCATGTGCTGTTTGGGGACTATTTTTTAAATCGGCCATCATGCCTGACACTGCAGTGCCACTCCTAGATGGGCCAGGTGTTTGTGTCGGCCACTTGGGTCGCTTAGCTTAGCCATCCAGCGACCTTGGTGCAAATTGTAGGACTATAAATAATATTGTGAGGTGTGAGGTGTTCAGAATAGACTGGAAATGAGTGGAAATTATGGTAATTGAGGTTAATAATACTATGGGATCAAAATGACCCCCGAATTCTATGATTTAAGCTGTTTTTTAGGGTTTTTTGAAAAAAACACCCGAATCCAAAACACACCCGAATCCGACAAAAAATTTTCGGTGAGGTTTTGCCAAAACGCGTCCGAATCCAAAACACAGCCGCGGAACTGAATCCAAAACCAAAACACAAAACCCGAAAAATGTCCGGTGCACATCACTAGTTTAATTTCACCAACAGTGTCGCACAATAAGTGTGTGCGTATGAAATAGTAATCAAACACTGCGGCTTAATTTCACCAACATTGTCGCACAATGGCCCTCATTCCGAGTTGATCGCTCGTTAATGGTTTTCACAACGGAGCGATTTGTCGCAAACTGCGCATGCGCAATGTTCGCAGTGCGTCTGCGCCAAGTAAATTTGCCAAAAAGTTAGGTATTTTACTCAAGGCTTAACGAAGAAATTTCTTCGTTCTGGTGATCGGAGTGTGATTGACAGGAAGTGGGTGTTTCTGGTCGGAAACTGGCCGTTTTATGGGTGTGTGCGGAAAAACGCTGCCGTTTCTGGGAAAAACGCGGGAGTGGTTGGAGAAACGGGGGAGTGTCTGGGCGAACGCTGGGTGTGTTTGTGACGTCAAACCAGGAACGAAACTGACTGAACTGATCGCAGTGGCAGAGTAAGTCCCGAGCTACTCAGAAACTGCAAAGAAATTTCTATTCGCAATTATGCGAATCTTTCGTTCGCAATTCTGCAAAGCTAAGATTCACTCCCAGTAGGCGGCGGCTTAGCATGTGCAAAGCTGCTAAAAGCAGCTAGCGAGCGAACAACTCGGAATGAGGGCCCATATGCGTATGAGTCAGAAATAGTAATCGAACACTGCGGTTGACCCTCACCAACAGTGTCGCTTAATACGTGTATGAGTAGGAAATAAAATATATTACTGTGGTACCACCTTTACCCACACCGTCACAATGTGTATGTGCATCAGAATGTGTATGTGCAAGCAGAAATTGCAATGCGATCACAATTTCTACTTGATCGAGAAGGGAGGGGGGGCCAGAGGCCAGCATGCGTTCACATGGATTGCAAATTCTGCTGCTTAGCAATCCAACCTGAATTAGGCCCTAAAGACACTTGGGAGTAAACTTACTGAAATTATTTTTAGATTAATTCATCTAAAATTGATCAGCAGCAACAGAGTGTTTCAGAGACAAATTCCATAGTTACTAAAAAGTAGAGATGAGTGGGTTCGGTTCTCTGAGAACTGAATCCTACTGAACATCACGTCCTGAGCCCGGATCCAAGTCCAGCTCGGGACTTCACGCCAGACTTTGAAACCAGAACGAGGCAAAACGTCATCATCCCGCTGTTGGATTCTCGCGGGTTTTGGATTCGCCGCAATTTTCACTCCAGTTCTGGAGAGAGTAGCAAGAGGACGTGTCTCTCTCCTCAGTGTCTGTCTGTGCAGGAAAGTGGTGTGGCGACCTGCTCTGTCTTATGTGTGTCATTCCAGTGCTGTCTTGTGCTGCATCAGTCCAGTGGTAGTGTCTTGTGCTGCATCCGTCCAGTCACAGTGGTGGTGTACTCTGCTGCAATATGTCCAGTGCTGCTGTATAAGTCCAGTCCAGTGGTGCTGTGTTGTGCTGCATCAGTCCAGTGGTGGTGTGTTGTGCTGCATCAGTCCAGTCACAGTGGTGGTGTCCTCTGCTGCCATATGTCCAGTGCTGCTGTATAAGTCCAGTCCATTGCAGTGGTGCTGTGTTGTCCTGCATAAGTCCAATGGAGGTGTCCCTGTGCTGCTGTATATTTCCAATGATACTGCCATATATGTCCAGTGATACTGCCGTATATGTCCAGTGATACTGCCGTATATGTCCATTGATTCTGCCATATATGTCCAGCGGTACTGCCGTATAAATCTAGTGATCCTGCCGTATAATTCCAATGATCCTGCCGTATAATTCCAGTGGTACAGCTGTATACATCCAGTGATCCTGCCGTATATTTCCAGTGACCAGTCACAGTGGGGGTGTCCTCTGCTGCCATATGTCCAGTGCTGCTGTATAAGTCCAGTCCAGTGGTGCTGTGTTGTGCTGCATCAGTCTAGTGGTGGTGTCTTGTGCTGCATCCGTCCAGTCACAGTGGCGGTGTCCTCTGCTGCAATATGTCCAGTGCTGATGTATAAGTCCAGTCCATTGCAGTGGTGCTGTGTAGTCCTGCATCAGTCCAGTGGTGGTGTCCCTGTGCTGCTGTATAAATCCAGCGGTACTATCGTATAAGTCCAGTGATACTGCCGTATAAGTCCAATGATACTGCAGTATATGTCCAGTGATACTGCCATATAAGTCCAATGGTATTGCCGTATAAGTCCAATGATACTGCCGTATAAGTCCAGTGGTACTGCCGTATAAGTCCAGTGGTACTGCCGTATAAGTCCAGTGGTACTGCCGTATAAGTCCAGTGGTACTGCCGTATAAGTCCAGTGGTACTGCCGTATAAGTCCAGTGGTACTGCCGTATAAGTCCAGTGATACTGCAGTATATGTCCAGTGGTACTGCCGTATAAGTCCAGTGATACTGCAGTATATGTCCAGTGGTACTGTCATATAAGTCCAGTAATACTGCCATATAAGTCCAATGGTATTGCCGTATAAGTCCAGTGATACTGCCGTATAAGTCCAGTGGTACTGCCGTATAAGTCCAGTGATACTGCCGTATAAGTCCAGTGATACTGCCGTATAAGTCCAGTGATACTGCCGTATATGTCCAGTGGTACTGCAGTATATGTCCAGTGGTACTGTCATATAAGTCCAGTGATACTGCCATATAAGTCCAATGGTATTGCCGTATAAGTCCAGTGATACTGCCGTATAAGTCCAGTGGTACTGCCGTATAAGTCCAGTGATACTGCCGTATAAGTCCAGTGATACTGCCGTATAAGTCCAGTGATACTGCCGTATAAGTCCAGTGGTACTGCCGTATAAGTCCAGTGGTACTGCCGTATAAGTCCAGTGGTACTACCGTATAAGTCCAGTGACACTGCCGTATAAGTCCAATGGTATTGCCGTATAAGTCCAGTGGTACTGCCGTATAAGTCCAGTGATACTGCCGTATAAGTCCAGTGGTACTGCCGTATAAGTCCAGTGGTACTGCCGTATAAGTCCAGTGATACTGCCGTATAAGTCCAGTGATACTGCCGTATAAGTCCAGTGATACTGCTGTATAAGTCCAGTGATACTGCCGTATATATCCAGTCCAGTGGTACTGCCGTATAAGTCCAGTGGTGCTGCCGTATAAGTCCAGTGGTACATCCATATAAATCCAGTCCAGTGGTACTATCGTATAAATCCAGTGGTACTGCCATATAAATCCAGTTTAGTGGTACTGCCGTATAAGTCCAGTGATACTGCAGTATATGTCTAGTCTAGTGGTACTGCCGTATAAGTCCAGTGATATTGCCATATAAATCCAATCCAGTGGTACTGCCGTATAAGTCCAGTGGTACTGCAGCATAAGTCCAGTCCAGTAGTACTGCCATATAAGTCCAGTGGTACTGCCGTATAAGTCCAGTTATACTGCCGTATAAGTCCACTGGTACTGCCGTATAAGTCCAGTGATACTGCTGTATAAATCCAGTCCAGTGATACTGCCGTATATGTCCAGTGGTACTGCTGTATAAATCCAGTCCAGTGATACTGCCGTATATGTCCAGTGGTACTGCTGTATAAATCCAGTCAAGTGGTACTGCCGTATAAGTCCAATGATACTGCCGTATAAATCCATTCCTGTGGTACTGCTGTATAAGTCCAGTGATACTGCCGTTTAAGTCCAGTCTAGTGGTACCACTGTATAAGTCCAGTGATACTGTAGTTTATGTCCAGTGGTACTGCCATATAAGTCCAGTGATACTGCCATGTAAGTTTAGTGATTCTGCCGTATAAGTCCAGTGATACTGCCGTATAAGTCCAGTGATACTGCCGTATAAATACAGTCCAGTGGTACTTCCATATAAGTTCAGTGATACTGCCGTATATGTCCAGTGGTCCTGCCGTATATGTCCAGTGGTACTGCTGTATAAATCCAGTGATACTGCCATATAAGTGCAGTGGTACTGCTGTATATATCCAGCCCAGTGGTACTGCCATAAAAGTCAAGTGGTACTGCCGTATAAGTTCAGTGGTACTGCCATATAAATCCAGTCCAGTGGTACTGCCGTATAAATCCAGTGGTACTGCCGTATAAGTCCATTCCAGTTATACGGCTGTATAAGTCCAGTGATACTGCCGTATATGTCCATTAGTACTGCCGTGTAAGTCCAGTGATACTGCCATATAAATTCACTCCACTGGTACTGCTGTATAAGTACAGTGGTCCTGACGTATAATTCCAGTCCAGTGGTACTGCCGTATAGGTCCAGTGATACTGCCGTATAAGTACCGTATAAATCCAGTCCAGTGGTACTGCCATATAAATCCAGTCCTGTGATACTGCCATATAAGTCCAGTGATATTGGCGTATATGTCCAGTGATACTGCCGTATAAGTCCACTGATACTGCCGTATAAATCCAGTCCATTGGTACTGTCGTATGAGTCCAGTCCAGTGGTGCAGCCGTATAAATTCAGGGATACTGCCGGATAAGTCCAGTGGTGCTGTCCTGTGCTGTATATTATTTACTCCAAATAAAGAGGTTATTAACATTTAATCCAAATAATTTTTACAGGGTTTGCCCTGTGTGATTTAGGGGTACGCTCTTCTGTGCCTCATATTGTTATATAACTCCGCCTCATAAAAGGGTTATTATTATCCAAATTAATTTTACATGCTTTGCCGTGTGTGTGTGTGGTTTAGGGGTACGCTCTCCTTTGCCACCAATATAGTGCGTGTATTACATCTGGGCAAATTCCAGCACGCCCCATTTTGTTTGTGCCGCATACTTGTGTGCTTAGCTTAGCCATCCAGCTACCTCATAGCACCTCTTTTTCTTCTTTGCATGATGAGCTGTTTGGGGCCTAGTTTTTAAAAGTGCCATCCTGTCTGACACTGCAGTGCCACTCCTAGATGGGCCAGGTGTTTGTGCCGCACACTTGTGTCACTTAGCTTAGTCACACAGCCACCCCGGTGCAACTTTTAAGCCTAAAATCAACATTGTGAGGTGTGAGGTGTTCAGAATAGACTGGAAATGAGTGGAAATGAATGTTATTGAGGTTAATAATACCGTAGGATCAAAATTACCCCCAAATTCTGTGATTTTAGCTGTTTTTATGTTTTCTTTAAAAAATCATCCAGATCCAAAACCAAAATCCGAAAGGATGGTTTTGGCAAAACCTATCCAGATCCAAAACACGAGCGGGGATCCAGATCCAAAACCAAAACACGAAAAGTGCCCGCCGCACATCTCTACTAAGAAGTCAATTTTGGGGGTCAATTGGCCAGTTTTTGTCAGTTCCATTCCAAATCCGCTGGAAATGGACATGTAAATTGAATAAAAATTGTCCAGAAAATCACCTACTGTACCACTTTGTACTGATTTTCTATTGGACAAATTATACCACATGCAAGGAGCTGCCGTGGTTCCTCTAATTCTGGTTTGCGTACATCTCAGATGGTGGGTGCCTGCGCAGGAACTGTCCTATGCATATGCAGAATGGGTCCAGGGTCCGGCATTACTGAACGCATTGCACTCTGTAATTGGGCGCTGCTGAACGCTTGTGGCTCCATATACTGTAAATAAAGGATAATAATAATAATAATAATAATAATAATTGTCCTCTCAGCCATTTGATTCATTGACATACACTATGACAATTGCAACTGCTGAGGATGTGTGAAATTATGCAAAAAACACAGCAGCCTTGAAAAATACAGAGGTGCCCACCGGAGCCACTGAAAAGGCACAGCACCTGAAGCGGGTTGTTCAGGTTTGTGAGCAAACCAAAAAAGCAAGCAACTGGGTAAAACCATATTGCACTGCAGGTGGGGCAGATGTAACATGTGCAGAGAGAGTTAGATTTGGGTGGGTTATTTACTGTTTCTGTGCAGGGTAAATACTGGCTGCTTAATTTTTACAAATCAATTTAGATTTCTGTTTCAACACACCCCACCCAAATCTAAATCTCTCTGCACATGTTACATCTGCCCCACCTGCAGTGCAACATGGTTTAGCCCAGTTGCTTGCTTTTGTGCTTTGCTAAACTGAATAAGGTCCTGTGTACACATTCCCAGTGCACACGCAGATCCTTCGATAATTGTCAACGCAAGCAAAATCAATGGCCGAGCAGCATGGCAGGCTGAACAGAGACTCCGGAGTCACGCTGTATAAGGACAGTTTCACAGAGGCAGCCAGCGACATGCCCCAAACATGACCATGACAGGCCTGTTTTCGCCACCACGCCTCCATCAATGCCCACAAATAGTGTCTGACTGTCAATCATTCTGCGTGACGGTAGGGGCCGCGATCGGCATCGCTATTAGACTTTGGCACATGTGCAGTGTAAATCATATGCATACGCAACTTACTGATAATCACTCAATTACAAAAACATTATTGTTCATCGGGGGTCATTCTGAGTTGATCGCACGTAGCAACTTTTTGCTGCTCCTGCGATCAACCTGACGCCGCCTATGGGGGAGTGTATTTTAGTATAGCAGGGCTGCAAATGCTTGCGCAGCCCTGATATGCAAAAAAAGTTTCTAGCAAAACAAGACCAGCCATAAACCTACTTACCATTTGCGACAGATCGAGCGATGCAGGTCCCGGATTTGACGTCAGACATCCGCCCTCAAAACACCTGGACACGCCTGCGTTCGCTGGACCACTCCCGGAAAACGGTCAGTTGACGCCCCGACATGCATTCCTCCTGTCAATCTTCTTGCGGTCGCCACAGCGACCGCTTTCCTCGTTCCCGGCGTCTCTGGGCAACAAGGCGCGTGCGCAGTTCCGACCCGATCGCATCATAATAAGGCGCATGTCTTACACGTTAAATCGACCTGTTCCAGATTAGTTTATTATTTATAGTGATTTGTGGTCGATTTTGAGTCAGTTTTGAATTGGTTTTCAAAACGACTGTTAGTGAATAAGAAATTTGTATAGAAGTCTGTGTTAAAGTACCGATGGTCTATTTAAGTCTAAAGTTGCTTTCCAGTCCATTCTCATTGTATGGAATAAAAGATTGGAATAAATGAATGGCTATAAATAAGCCCTAAATGCAGCACTAATACCTATGCTTCTCATTCCTAAATAGATATTTACTATTAAATAAAGTGAAAGAGATATAAAAAATAGTGAGCAAAAGAGCAGCTTGACACACTTTGTATTTCCATGTACCCGGCAGAGCTGTCCCTAACCAATATGAACACAATACAGAAAACAATACAAAATACAGCGCCTGGGCGCTCACAGAGGAACACTTCCCTTGATGTATATAATGAGAAGCGTCTCGAACTTTCTCTCCTCTCCACAGTTCATAGGAGGTTCTTGTACATGTAAGAGAAAACAAATATACACCGCAATCTTCGTGTATTACTTCCAAATACTATGAGTTCACTCCCCCTTCTTAATAGAATGTGAGCCCGGTTGATTAAGTGTTGGGGGGGGGGTTTCCCCCTTCCAATTCACTTGCACAACTAAATGGTATATCAGCATTTCAAAACAATATGGTAGAACTTGCAAGACGTCCCTTATTTTGACGGGGAACACACTCCCCTTCCCCGTGCACTTACACAGATGTAGAAATCAAGAAGCATTCATGATCACCAACTCCCTAGGCAGGTACACCATCACCAAATGAAGAAAATTGCCGGGGTTGCCCCCTATGTGCAACACTCACAGTCAGATGAATATGTCACAGGCCTGTAAGGTGGGTCTTTTTAAAATTCACTCTTGGTCTCCAACCTTTTGGCTTAATTCTCCCAAAAATGAGAACCAAAGAAAAAGGGGTTTTGGAGTAAAAGTATAATTTATTAAAACAAACAAACACTACTAAAAATAATGGTGATCATACCCTGGAGGGTCGGAAGAGAAAAAGATGGTATGCAGACAAAACGGGGCCCCGTTAATCTGATCTCCTCCTGGTCTCCCTCGGGTATATTCATCCGATATAGATCTCTCCACCAACGCGTTTCGGCCCGTTCTAGGGTCTTTGTCAAGGTATGAGAGACCCTATTCTAACCTTCCTTTTATACTATCTTAATGATGTATGAGGCACAGGTGTGTAAATGACAGGGCAATGTCCTGGAATCTGTATGATCGTATAACATTACTCATATGGGTATCTAAAAACAGTATGTCAATTCATAGTCCCGGGCGTGAATATGAAACAGGAAGCGGAAATGACATCAATTGCGGGAATGGCATGGATCGACTTCCTGCCACTCGATTCCCATAAGCAGACAGGTGAATTCTTCCTGTAATCAGTCCAAATCCGGTCCGGCGTTAGTCTTCTTCCTCGGATATGACGTATGTCCCGCACATGATCTCTTCCGTGCATAATGCCTCACTCAAGATGGCCGTACGGCGACTTCCGTCCTTAGACGCGGTCGCATGTGCCCCACTTCCGGTCCTTATCTTAATTCAACAACGTTATATTGCACAGACTCCAAATTTGATTTCTATCACACCTGCCGTTCCATCTACAATGAGAACTGTGTTTTACTATCCAAATTCAGGATAATACAAAAAAGGCATATGACACAATATAAAATCAATAAAACAAGAAGTAGAACCACCCTACATGAATCTGATGAAACTAAAAAATGAAAAAACCTCATAAAAACCATTCCATTTCAAAATCCTGGTTTAACCCCGTTGGTACCAGGGTTTTATATGTGTAAATGAATTTCATTTCAGTTTGTGCTAAACGGGCCGCCACATTCTTGTCCCTCTCGGTGGGTTTAATATGTTTAATCCCAAAAAAACTTATTATGTGGCCAGTCGAACACTTATGCACCATTTTAAAGTGTGCAGACAGGGAGTGAGTCTCCAGACCCTTACGGATGTTTCTCAAGTGCTCTCCCAGTCTGACCTTTAGAGGTCTAGTTGTTCGCCCAATGTACACCTTATCACAGTCACAAACTATAGCATAGACCACATTGGCAGTATTACATGTGATGAATTCCATAATTTTGCAATCTTGATTATTTATCTTAATTGTTTCATATTTGGATGTGGAACCCCCACTAATATTACGGCACCCTATACAGTCACTACATCTATAGAAGCCTTTGGATCTATTATACCCTGGCCTTTTGACTTCCGGATGTATACTTCTGACTAATTGTGATTTAATACTGGGTGCTCTCCTGTATATATGTAAAGGTTTGCTGGGTAGATGGGGTCCTATTACGGGATCCAGCTTTAAAGTGGTCCAGTGTCTCTTAAAGATCTTCTCAATTTCCCTATGTTGGGCATTATAGTCGGTGACAAAGGCCCATTGGGTATCTGTATTTTCCTCTCTAGTTTTTTTATGCGGGCACAATAAGTCCATTCTACTGGTTGCCCCGGCTTCTCCCAAACCCTTTTCTACCTTTGTTCTATCATAGCCACAGGAAAGGAAATACTTTTTCATATCCTCAGCCTGAAGTTCAAAAATAGCATCTTCAGTGCAGTTGCGTCTTAATCTTTTGAACTGGCCCCCCGGGATAGAAGTGAGCCAGTTCTTATGATGGCAACTGTCTGCGAAGATGTATGATGAACAATCCGTAGGTTTTTTATATGTTAGTGTACACATTTGGTTATCCTTAATATAAATGGTTATGTCTAGAAAATTTATTTTTTTGTCTCTCTATGTCAAACGTTAACTTAATATTAAGGTCATTGTTGTTTAGATGTGTACAAAAGTCATCTAAAGTTTCCTTACTTCCCCTCCAGATGAAAAAAATATAATCTATGTAACGGGCCCATAGCACCAGGTTCGCCCCATGTTCGCCATGCCACACGTGCTCTTCCTCCCAACGACCCAGAAACAGGTTTGCATAGCTTGGGGCGAACCTGGTGCCCATAGCGGTCCCCGTTAACTGTATGAAGAACTCTCCCTTAAATAGGAAAAAATTATGTTCCAATATGAATCGAATTCCTTTCAAAAGAAATTCCTGCATGGAGGGAACTAGATCTGAGGTGGAGAGAAAACTTTGTGTAGCTCTAATGCCCTTTTCATGATTTATGATCGTGTAGAGGGAGCTTACGTCTGCACTGACCATATAATATCCTTCTTCCCATGTAATATTCTCCAACTTATTTAGGATATCCCTGGTATCCTTCAGATGTGATTTATTTCGGTATACCATCGGTTGTAGGTGAGAGTCAATGAACGCCGATAAATTGGCCGTCAATGATTCCACTCCCGAGACTATCGGTCTACCAGGGGGATTTTTTGGGTCCTTATGTATTTTGGGCAACACATAAATAACCGGTATTTTAGGGTTCTCCGTGATCAGGAATTTACACACTGTATCACTGATGGTACCATTATCCCTATACATATGTATAATATCCATAAGTTCTTTATTATACTGTTCAGTGGGGTCTTTCTTGATCTTCTTATATGTGTTGCCATCCCCTAGTTGTCTATAGACCTCAGCTTCATATGTTGTAACATCCAGGAGTACAATTCTGCCAATGTGGTCTATGCTATAGTTTGTGACTGTGATAAGGTGTACATTGGGCGAACAACTAGACCTCTAAAGGTCAGACTGGGAGATCACTTGAGAAACATCCGTAAGGGTCTGGAGACTCACTCCCTGTCTGCACACTTTAAAATGGTGCATAAGTGTTCGACTGGCCACATAAAAAGTTTTTTTGGGATTAAACATATTAAACCCACCGAGAGGGACAAGAATGTGGCGGCCCGTTTAGCACAAACTGAAATGAAATTCATTTACACATATAAAACCCTGGTACCAACGGGGTTAAACCAGGATTTTGAAATTAAATGGTTTTTATGAGGTTTTTTCATTTTTTAGTTTCATCAGATTCATGTAGGGTGGTTCTACTTCTTGTTTTATTGATTTTATATTGTGTCATATGCCTTTTTTGTATTATCCTGAATTTGGATAGTAAAACACAGTTCTCATTGTAGATGGAACGGCAGGTGTGATAGAAATCAAATTTGGAGTCTGTGCAATATAACGTTGTTGAATTAAGATAAGGACCGGAAGTGGGGCACATGCGACCGCGTCTAAGGACGGAAGTCGCCGTACGGCCATCTTGAGTGAGGCATTATGCACGGAAGAGATCATGTGCGGGACATACGTCATATCCGAGGAAGAAGACTAACGCCGGACCGGATTTGGACTGATTACAGGAAGAATTCACCTGTCTGCTTATGGGAATCGAGTGGCAGGAAGTCGATCCATGCCATTCCCGCAATTGATGTCATTTCCGCTTCCTGTTTCATATTCACGCCCGGGACTATGAATTGACATACTGTTTTTAGATACCCATATGAGTAATGTTATACGATCATACAGATTCCAGGACATTGCCCTGTCATTTACACACCTGTGCCTCATACATCATTAAGATAGTATAAAAGGAAGGTTAGAATAGGGTCTCTCATACCTTGACAAAGACCCTAGAATGGGCCGAAACGCGTTGGTGGAGAGATCTATATCGGATGAATATACCCGAGGGAGACCAGGAGGAGATCAGATTAACGGGGCCCCGTTTTGTCTGCATACCATCTTTTTCTCTTCCGACCCTCCAGGGTATGATCACCATTATTTTTAGTAGTGTTTGTTTGTTTGTTTTAATAAATCATACTTTTACTCCAAAACCCCTTTTTCTTTGGTTCTCATTTTTGGGAGAATTAAGCCAAAAGGTTGGAGACCAAGAGTGAATTTTAAAAAGACCCACCTTACAGGCCTGTGACATATTCATCTGACTGTGAGTGTTGCACATAGGGGGCAACCCCGGCAATTTTCTTCATTTGGTGATGGTGTACCTGCCTAGGGAGTTGGTGATCATGAATGCTTCTTGATTTCTACATCTGTGTAAGTGCACGGGGAAGGGGAGTGTGTTCCCCGTCAAAATAAGGGACGTCTTGCAAGTTCTACCATATTGTTTTGAAATGCTGATATACCATTTAGTTGTGTAAGTGAATTGGAAGGGGGAAACCCCCCCCCCCAACACTTAATCAACCGGGCTCACATTCTATTAAGAAGGGGGAGTGAACTCATAGTATTTGGAAGTAATACACGAAGATTGCGGTGTATATTTGTTTTCTCTTACATGTACAAGAACCTCCTATGAACTGTGGAGAGGAGAGAAAGTTCGAGACGCTTCTCATTATATACATCAAGGGAAGTGTTCCTCTGTGAGCGCCCAGGCGCTGTATTTTGTATTGTTTTCTGTATTGTGTTCATTGTGGGGAATTGTTTGTGATTCCTCTTCAAAATACTGCTGAGGCTGCCTTTTTTTAGCGCACAGAGGCACCTCATTTTCCATTCTAACCAATATGATGCCCTAGGCAAGATTTTGGCTGGTGCCCCCTAGCACAGATGCTAGTTCCGCCTCTGACCCTGTAGCCCTTTCCCAGCACCATCACCCCTCACCCATAGCAGTCCTCATCTTGGGGCTACTACCCCCTATATTTTAAATCGGAACAGTGTGCACATTCGATGCGCAGCCCAAAACGGGGCGTGTTCTTGCTGGGAAGGGGCAAGACCACACAGTAGTACCCCTAATTCACATTACACCGTACAGTACTGCAACTTTATTCACATTATTTCATGTGAGAGTGTCATTTATTCACGCTACATTACATAGTAGCTGTTACATTCACTGTACTTGGTACACAAGAGACAGGGTGGATGAACTCCGAGTACAGGAACGTGATGCTGCAGTTTGAGCTGAGTTCAGCAGCAACCCCTATGGAAACCCTGACTCCATTGTCTCCCCCTAGTGGTCGGTCTACACCTGCGAGACTATGGTTTCTTGGGCACATGGCCGCCGCGTTTGACAGGCGGATTAGGTCTGCCCGACTCCTATGCCCCCCGGTCTTAGTAGGTGACAAGGCGTAAACCGAGACAGAGAGAGAACAAGGGGAACCCCTAACTAAGACAGAAACACAAAGAAAGGGGAAACTACTGAACACTACCACTAAAGTATGTGTGGCGTGGCCGCCAAGAAAAACCGTAACAAAAGCTACGCTGCCCAAACGCCAAACACAACACCATCGTATTTTGGCGAGGACAGCAATGGCGGAAACCTCAGCAGAAAACACCAAAGCAAGAAAGTGGGAATAATACGGCCAAGGCCGTAAGGTGCGGCAGAGCCGCTACTCACGACACAGGTAAAGGTGCACGCAGATGAACAGAAACCCCAAGGCTGCAGATACTGGGTCACAGGACTGGAAAGCTGGACAGATTCCAAAGAACAGGCTCCGGACACTCAGGACAGGATCACAGGACAGGAACACTCCAGGGGCAGGAAGCAGCTCCACAAGAAGCTGACAGGTTCTCACTGAAGGTAGGAATGCAGGTGGAGAGTAATGAATTCTGGATTCTGTCAGAACTGAGTCCACAGGATTCCAGCTGGATACCACAAGGAATATAATAGCACCAATATAGGATTCCACTATTAGCAAGGGCCTGGACACAGATGCAATATTGGACATGAAACTAACCAGGAACATACAGGTATCATAACAAACTTCTATCACCAGCTCAGGATGCAGGACCAGCTGAGTAACAAAGGAAGCACGCCCCAATCAGGATAGCTGGAAGCCAGGCACAAGGTAATGGCCTAATTACTGGCAGGTGAGGCTGAACACATAGGAAACAGGCTGCAATTACACAGACTCACCACCGGCGGCCAACAAGAGTCTTCTAAACAAGTACATGAGAAATCCTGGCATGCAAACAGAACTATAACATAAAATTCATGAACAGAAAGCAAACAGGAATGAACCACTGCTTGTGGTTCATAACAGTAGCACCACGTTATTCCTCACAGTAGTGCCCCTTATTCAAATTACACCACACCATAATGCCCTTTATTCACATTAGACCACACAGTAGTGACCTTTCTATACGTTACGCCACAAAGTAGTACACCTTGGCCCTCATTCCGAGTTGTTCGCTCGCAAGCTGCTTTTAGCAGCTTTGCACACTCTAAGCCGCCGCCTACTGGGAGTGAATCTTAGCTTATCAAAATTGCGAACGAAAGATTCGCAATATTGCGAAAAGACTTCTCTGTGCAGTTTCTGAGTAGCTCGAGACTTACTCTTCCAGTGCGATCAGTTCAGTGCTTGTCGTTCCTGGTTTGACGTCACAAACACACCCAGCATTCGCCCAGACACTCCTCCGTTTCTCCAGCCACTCCCGCGTTTTTCCCAGAAACGGTAGCATTTCTTCACACACTCCCATAAAACGGACAGTTTCCGCCCAGAAACACCCACTTCCTGTCAATCACATTACGATCACCAGAACGAAGAAAAAACCTCGTAATGCCGTGAGTAAAATACCTAACTGCATAGCAAATTTACTTGGCGCAGTCGCACTGCGGACATTGCGCATGCGCATT
Organism: Pseudophryne corroboree; assembly: GCF_028390025.1. Taxonomy (NCBI): domain Eukaryota; kingdom Metazoa; phylum Chordata; class Amphibia; order Anura; family Myobatrachidae; genus Pseudophryne; species Pseudophryne corroboree. Next base: position 405,730,970 of record NC_086452.1, read on the forward strand.
AGCGACTAATCGCTCCGTTGCGAAAAAAAATAACGAGCGATCAACTCGGAATGACCACCCTTATACACATATTGCCCACATGAGTAATGCATTTCGTATGCAGATAGAGCCGCAGTCACACACAGAATAGAGGCATGCTGCATATCATTTTAATCATCAGAAGCTGCTTGTGCCCCTAGACATTTCAAATGCCCTAGGCATTTGCCTAGTTTGCATATGCCTAGGTCCTGTCAAAGTCAGAAAAATGTCTCAATGCACGTTGCCATATTTGCACCGCACACTGGTCCGCGCTGCGCGTGCATGCGCTCTCCCGTGGATTCGCATACCCGCAATAACGTGCACTCGCAGGCGCGGTATGCGTATTTACGGTAGAGTTTATGTAGTCGTAGCGTGCGACTCATTCGTTACAAATGTTCACAATTAATGTAGTTTATAGATCATGGTCCCTTTGATAGATTCTGAAAGTTTGGTTAAAATACAATGTCCCAGAGCTGAGGAATCCCTCTTTATATCGTACAAAGGGTCTAACAGGAATCATACAACAGTGTTTGGTACCCATCGGAAGAGTATTTAATTAGCAATATTCCGGTGTTGGTTTGGAGCGTATTAATCGCTCGTGCGAATAGTTATGGACATAAGAAGTTTATGTCCATTTCTATTATTTACACATACTCAGGTATGCGGCGGGAAACCCAGTTTCCCACCCACCTGAGCTGTTGGAAATCGTCACAGCCCACCTGTATGAATCACCCTATGACCTTTTGTTATGATGCAGGGCCGAATTCCTTCGGCCAATGGACAATGGGATTGTAGGACCAGGAGATTGCATTGTGTGTGGGGCATAAATAGGCAGGCCGACCACATCCAGCTCTCACTCTCTCATCAACGGTTATCTGCTGATAGCCGGGAGCTGGATATCGAGGCGCAGGCGATCATACCCTTTGTGCGTAAGTTTCTCTCCGTTATCATTGTCTTTCTGTGAGCCAATTTCTCTCATCTCATCTCTCTCTCTCTCTCTCTCTCTCTCTCTCTCTCTCTCTGTTCTGTTCTCTCATATCTCCCCTAGACTAGGCTAGTATTGTATTGTATTAGATAGTATTGTATTGTATTGCATTTAGGTCAGTGTAGTATTGTCTTTTTGTATTTATTGTTTAGTTCTGTGGTTAGGAAGTCTCTGTTATATTGTAGTGTATCATTTGTACTGTTATCCCCTTTTACAAGTATATTAGATATAATACAGTTAATAGGCTTCGGAACCTAAACCAGCATCTGTGTATTTCCTATAGTGTTAAGTGTTCACTTGAGCGTCGGTGACGCTCAAGCAGCTTTGTAGTTAGTCAGGTTACACAAGGTTGCACTTACACCCTGTACTCACATTAAGGTATTCAGTGTATTTCATTGGTATAAGGTTTTATCGTAAAGGTATAGTGTTGTGAGCGTCTGCATCGCTGGTGACCTCCTCGTGGTCTCGAGCGTAAGCTACGCCATAGCGAATCATTTACCCTAGACATAACCAATAACGTGTCCTGTGATCGCTGGGCCGTGAGCGAACGTGACGCTTGAGCGTCTCGCCTACGGCTGAGCGATCGTTACGCAACTAGCGTACCATTACGGTACTTCTTAAGTAAACAGCGTACAGTGTTCTTAGCTTCATAAAGGGTTGTTATACGACAAAGGAATTTAGCATTGTCAATTGGGGACTCGTCCTATCCTTCTCATATCTGCACTAGGTAGATCAGCAGACATTATCCCTCCAGCAAAGGGTGGGAGGTTGTCTCACAGTGCTGACGGGATAAGCGTCTGCTTCGCTTAGATAAAGAGTGCTGAAGGAATCCGGGAACCGGAAGTAAGTACAAAACGCTTGTGTCTTTTAAAACTGTTTTATTTCTCTTCTGTCTTGCGTATACACGCACGCATACATATATCTGCATTTCTGTTTCATTTTTCGTATATCACTATTCCTGTTTGCCAATTTTATAGTTGATAGAAAGTGCTAAAAGAGATTTGCTGTTATTTCATAGTAGAGGTGATAGTTAAAGTATAGAACAAACACACGGTTTGTCTGAGATACAAGGCAGTCAGTGTGGATTGCGGTAGATGATCAGGGATCATTTACATTGATAAAAATATATTGTGTTACGGTGGATCCTTTGCATTGCGTACACGTGTCGCTAACAAAGACTAGCGTACGCAATCCAAAAGGCAGACGCACGCAGCGTTCATTACGCAACGTAGCGTCCGGTTACGCCCACGTAGCTCAAGTTGTGATAAAGTGAAGTAACGCAAAGGCGATAATTAACGCACAGCGGTAGATAACGCACAGCGGTAAATAACGCAAATCTATTTTTGGAAAATCTGAAATTTAGTTTAACAGATCCTGCTCCTAATTGGTAACACTTTTGGCCTAAAGACAATTTCTGCGCAGAAATAGATATAGAAACAAAAGTGTACTTGTGTTGAGTGAGTGTGTTTTGTATACAAAAGTTTATATAACTTTAAGGTGGAACCAAAAGGAAAGCCGGGTACTCGTCAAGGGACATACGTGTAAGTGACATATACGGTGGCTAGGGAGGCATCCCTGGTTAAATAATATTTGAGCATTAGAGTATAGCGGACCATAAGGTAACAAGACCAGGAGGTCATAAGGTAACAAGACCAGGAGGTCATAAGGTAACAAGACCAGGAGGTCGTAAGGTAAAAGGTCCGCTATAAAAGTCCAGTGGCACAACGCCTGGGGTGTTGGTGCAGAACCCATATAGGCCATACAAGCTCTGGCTGAAGGAATCGCAGCCGGAAACATAGATTCCATTGATCTTTCAGTACATGACAAGTAGTGCTCGTATACTGAACGATTGGACCGCACGTTATTGTGTGCAGTAGTTAGTAATCTGACCTAATACCATTAGAGTAAAGTGGTCACAAACGCTATCTGTACATTCTGACGTGATTTGTGTAATTTTTTATTTTTGGAAGGGAAGTTCGCTGGTCACTCAGGAACTATCTAACAACCCCAACTTTACTGGAAAGAGTAAGTGTCCTGCGGGTAACCCTCATATGTTCCAGTAAATAAAGGTTCACAGGGGCCCTAGGTTGGGTACAGCAGCTCTGGTTACAGTGATTGCAGTACTGGCCAACGTGGGCGAGAAGTAAGTGGGGTACTTGATAAACCACCACCGCCGGCCTGCCCAAGGACATCTTGGTTTGTTTGTAAGGGTTCGCTGAAAGCCTTGATATTCAAGGAGGAATAAGCAACGCCTGCAGATTATGGGGGCCATTTGTTCAGGTAGGGGGCGATCAACCCTGGTTCAGGTTGATTCTGTGAACCGACCAGTTGGGTCGGCACGATATGTAATGTGTGAAAAATATGGAATTCACACCGAATCTTTATGTGATGAATGGGAGAGAATGACTGTACAAGACAGGGACAAATTCCCAAGAATAGGTAGCTTCAGTCCAGAAGTGTTACAAAATTTAAGGAGGAGGATATGTCTCGTAAAATCAACAAAGAGACGAATTCAACATCATGATTGTTTACAGTTATGGCACCAGGAAGGTGAGATACAGAGAGGTTTGGCTCTGGCGGCAGGATCTGGGGCAGTCAGGAAGTTGATTGCCACAGCTCCTCCTCCACCATACATTGCAGGAGAGAAGTTGATTGCGGAGAGAAACGCACTGGGTTGTAAAACACAAACTCTTAGTAACACTGTAAATGTTAATGATGTTAACCAAATAACTCATGCAAGTATTAACCCGTGCAAGATGTACCCTGTTTTGAACCTTCCTCAGGAGTGTGATCAAGAAGACGATTCAGCAACAATTTCAGCTCTCTCTCTTGCAGCCACCATAGCAGAGACCACAGTAGGCACAGCGACACCCACGAGATTAGTGAAAGCCCCTAGTGGAGGGATAGGTGAGGTCGTGTCAACGGGTAAGTACGGCACCATGCACTACACTGAAACAATTGTACCACAACAAGCTGTAGAATCTACACAGGAAGAGGCTGTTAGAATTGCTCCTGTAAGGGTAATAGCAGTTCCCAATGGAAAAACAGATGTGTCTGGAGCCACTCCCATAAGGAACATTGCCATGTACACTCCATTTTCCAGAATGGAATTAAGAACAATAGTGTCCGAATTTCCTGACCCCAGAAAGGATTTAGTTGCTAGCCAAAAATACATCAGGGATCTAGGTAACACTGTAGAACCCAACAACAAGGATTGGCAGATACTGCTAAGAGCTTGTTTACCTTCCAATGTTGACGCAACTCAATTTTTAGCTGACTGTGCATTGGATAAAGACGTACCGCTTACAGACGTGTACAACAAGGATAATGTAAAAAGGATAAATTTACAGCTAAAGGAGTATTTCCCAGCCGTTGTTAAATGGAATAAAATATTTTCCATTAAGCAAAAGGAGTCCGAAACGGCAACAGAATATTTTCACCGGGCACTATTAGAAATGGCAAAGTACACTGGTATAGAAGACATTAAGACCAACCCAAACCATCGGGAAGTAGCAGTATCTGTACTGATGGATGGTTTAAAGGAAACATTAAAGACTAGGGTTCAGACCACGCAACCATGCTGGCGAGGTCTGTCAGTGTCCGGCTTGAGAGAGGCTGCTATTGATCACGACAGAAACATCACTAGGCACAGAGAGTCGCAAAGTGATAAGTTGATGTCCGTAAGTATACAGGCGCTGACCACAAGGCAGCCTGCGTATGTACCACCGAATCCTGTGGGTAAGGCAAGTGTAATAACATGTTTTTCTTGTAACAGACCGGGACACTTTGCACGAGAATGTAGAACAAAGAATGTACAAAGATCTTTTCAACCCCCTAGACAACAACACAACACACGACATTGGGAGCAGGGTCCACAGAGGCGGAGTTTTGAGCCACATACAGGGGAAACAAAAAGATATCCCCCGAACAGAGATTGGCATGCCTCTGGTAGTTCCCAGCTAACTCCCTCACAAGTAGTTGCTGCCAGCGGGATTCAGGGAGGTCAGCATACCCAATAGGGGTGTGGCCATACCTGTAATCTGCAGCCAGTTAAGTTGATTGCTAGTCTTGGAAGCGAACCAGAAATTGCAATCAATGTAGCTGGTAAAACTTTAAACTTTCTTGTAGACACAGGGGCGGCCAAGTCAGTGATAAATTCGACAGTGGGCATGAGAACCACTGGTAGGACAATTCCAGCCATGGGAGTAACAGGAGTAGTCCAGCACTACCCTGTTAGCAAACCAGCCGAGATTACAATAGGGCCTTTGCATACCAAGCATTCTTTTTTGCTGGCTGCATCGGCACCAACCAATCTCCTGGGAAGAGACTTACTATGTAAAATGGGTTGCGTCATTTATTGTACTCCTGAAGGTGTATTCTTGGACATCCCTGAGAATCACGCTCAGGAAGTACGAGACATGTTAGACTCCCCATCAAAATTAATGTCACATTCCATTATGACAAATAGGAATCCATCCCAAGTAGAAGAGATGATATCTCAGATACCAGAGTCACTTTGGACAAAAGATGGACAGGACACTGGATTAATGGCAAACGTAGCTCCAGTAGTTGTACAAGTAAAAGATGGTAGGATAGCTCCAAAAATCCCACAGTATCCTCTGAAGCCAGAGGTGGAGTTAGGAGTTTTTCCCGTAATAGAGCGCTTGCTACAACAGGGCATTCTAGTAAGAACGTCCAGCACAGCAAATAGTCCCATCTTCCCTGTTAAAAAGAGTGGGGGGAGGGGTTACAGGCTAGTGCAGGATCTAAGGGGGATTAACAAAATAGTTGAGAGTCAGTTCCCCGTAGTGCCAAATCCAGCTGTCATCCTAATGCAAATTCCTCCCACTGCCAAATTTTTCACTGTTATTGACCTCTGCTCCGCTTTCTTTTCGGTACCTCTGCACCCTGACAGCCAATATTTGTTTGCATTCACATACAGAGGAGTCCAATACACGTGGACTCGGTTACCCCAAGGTTTCATAGATAGTCCAAGTATATTTTCTCAGGCTTTGCATGATTGTTTACAGTCTTTCCAACCAGACAGTGGATCAGTATTGATACAGTATGTGGACGATTTATTACTGTGTTCAGATTCACTGGAAGCATCTCTGAAGGATACGAAACAGCTCCTGTTTCATCTTTCAGACACAGGTCACAAGGTTTCCAAAGACAAGTTGCAATTATGCCAAGCTAAGGTAAAATATTTGGGACACTGTCTAACACAAGGACTGAGACACCTGACCGCTGATAGAATCCAAGCCATTAGAGACATGACACTGCCACAAACCCAGCAACAGATCAGGACGTTTTTAGGAATGTGTGGGTATTGCCGTAATTGGATCCCAGGGTTTTCCATATTGGCGCTACCTTTGCAGGAAATGGTCTCTTCAAACAAACCTGATCGGATTTCGCATACAGACGAATCTGAAACAGCATTTGAGAGACTCAAACAGTGCCTAACGCAGGCACCAGCACTAGGTATGCCAGACTATGGGAAACCCTTTGAACTATACGGAACAGAAAGTGCTGGGTGCGCAGCAGGTGTACTAACACAAAAACACGGTGATGCCAGCAGGCCAATTGCATACTACAGCGCTCAGCTAGACACGGTAGCGCGATCCCTCCCCACATGCTTGCGTAGCGTTGCGGCGATAGCATTGCTAGTGACGAAAAGCGAAGATGTTGTGCTAGGCCACAACCTCACAATCCATACACCGCATGCGGTATCTGCCTTATTGAATTCTGCCCAAACCAGACACGTCTCATCTGCAAGGTTTACAAGATGGGAATTGGCATTAATGGCCCCAGTAAACATCACCATAAGGAGATGCAGCGCATTAAATCCTGCAACATTTCTCCCAGGTGTGCCTGGTCAGACACAAAGGGTGGAAGGTGAGAGTGATGGGGAAGGAGGATTTAATGCAAAGGAAGATACACATGATTGTATGGAATATTTGACCCAAAATTTTACCGCAAGGCCTGACATCAGTGACAATCCACTGAAAAATGCAGAACTCACGTTCTACACAGACGGTAGTTGTCACAGACAGTCAGACTCGGGAGACTTGTGTACTGGATACGCAGTCGTAGATGACCAAGACACCATAGAAGCGGAACCGCTAGGCCCACCTCACTCAGCCCAGGTTGCTGAACTGGTCGCCCTAACCAGAGCATGTGAATTGGCTAAGGGTAAGTCAGCCAATATCTACACCGATTCTAGATACGCGTTCGGGGTAGTCCATGATTTCGGAGCCCTATGGCGGCTCAGAAATTTCATGACGGCAGCTGGTACACCGATAGCGCATGCAGCTCACATAAAAAGGCTTCTAACAGCGATACAGGAACCCGACAGAGTGGCTGTTATCAAATGTAAAGCACATACATATAGCCAAGACCCAGTATCCCTTGGTAACAGCCGAGCAGACGAAGCCGCAAAGCTTGCAGCTGCTACCCCCATACAGACAGACACCACACAGTTGATGGTATTTAATACCATCAACACACAGAAGTTGTGTGAGATGCAGAATTTGTGTTCCACACAGGAAAGAGCAGTCTGGAAGGCAAAGGGATATGGCCAGGAGTCCTCAGGGCTCTGGACGGATGGACATGGTAAACCAGTGGCCCCCAGGGCATACCTTCCATGTCTGGCTGAAGCAGCTCACGGGCTGACTCATCTAGGCAAGGAGGGGATGTGCAAATTGGTAAGAGCATACTGGTGCGCCCCAGGATTCTCCTCTCATGCGAGTAAAAGAGCAATGTCATGCCTTACCTGTCTGAGAAAGAATATTGGAAAAGCAATACCTACAGAACCATCCCATATCCCACCTGCCGGCGGCCCTTTCCAGGTAATACAAATTGACTTCATTCAATTACCCCCATGTCGAAATTTGAAATATGTACTTGTCTGTATAGATGTTTTCTCGAATTGGGTCGAAGCTTTTCCAGCAGCTACAAATACCGCTATGTTTACAGCTAAGAAAATTGTGCAGGAATTTGTATGTAGATATGGTATCCCTAGAATCATTGAAAGTGATAGGGGTACCCATTTTACAGGTGATGTCTTTCAAGGAATGTGTAAATTGATGGGAATTGATAGCAAGCTGCACACTCCGTACCGTCCACAGGCGAGTGCGAAGGTCGAAAGAGTGAACAGCACTATTAAAAATAAATTGAGTAAAGTAATGGCAGAGACAGGATTGACGTGGCCAGAAGCTTTACCCATTGTTTTGTATAGCATCAGAACCACTCCCAGGTCCCCTCTTAATCTGTCTCCTTTTGAAATCTTGTTTGGTCGACAACCGCATGTCATGATTAACCCTCAGGATGATTTGAAATGTAACAATGAAGTAACTGTAAAGTACTTGATTAACATGAGTAAGCAGTTGAGGAATCAAAATGATAATCTGAAGTTGGTGATTCCTGATTTACCAGATAGTAATTGTCATGACATTGAACCTGGGGATTATGTAATGATACGAAATTTTCTACGCTCAGGTTGTCTTATTGATAGATGGGAAGGACCATACCAGGTCTTATTGACCAGCACCACAGCATTGAAGGTTGCTGAGAGAGAGACTTGGGTCCATTCATCCCACTGCAAGAAGGTTGCTGATCCCGAGAAGTCCCGTGATAAGGAACAGACGGTAGAGGTTGTATCACTAGAGTGTCTGTTCCAGGAGGACTGAGGCGGCACCTGAGCCTTGAAGACCGAAAGCAGTTGTCGACTCCCTTCTCCCTTTTATTGTTTTTCTCCACTTCCCAGCCCCTCTCCCTTAAAATTTCTTTTTCCCCCTCCTTATTCTTCTCTATTTCCTCCTCAAAGATGGACTTGCCCCAAGAGACTGTGATCCGGATTTTGATGTTAACCATGATGTTGACCAGAGCAGTCTGTTCCGGCGAGAGTACCATAGAGGTCGAAAGAGGTTCTGGAATGGGTTCCGATTATGATGATGGAGGCGTAGTTTTCCAAGATCAACCAAACCAACAAGCAAAGGCGAGTATCAGAAAACGATCCGATAGAAGAAATTGTGATGGATTGTTAGCTGAAGAAAATTGTATCTGTAGGCTCTGTGATAATCTGGTTGAAGATGGATGCATAAAGAAATGCCAATCTAGTTTTAATATCCATATAGACCGGCATCCATTGAGTGACTATCACTCCTTAGTGGGTAACGTGTTAAACCAAACAGATTGTTGGGTATGCTCTCAAGTACCTCAGGGTCACAGCAAATCAGGGCTAGTACCATTTCCTTTAACGTTAGGGGAGGTACTTGAGCTAAGTGGTGGGAGACCGGTGGACCGGAGGTTTAACATCTCCAGCCCTCCTAGTTTGAAGCTCCACCAATACCATGTGGATAGGTCCCTCTTATGTTTTAACATCTCCAATCCCAGAAAACCGGGAAATTGGGAAGTGTCATGGAGCAACCTTACCATGACCTTTTCACACAGAGCAGATAGAATGCCTACAGATACAGAGCTCGTACGCCATATAGCCAGTAGAGGAAAATCTTTTCGGTATCGATATACCTTAGGAAATAGGATTACTAGAGTTGGAGAGGTATCACCAGGATACTGTGCACGTATCGTACAAACCGATACGTGCATTAAGCAGATGGAAGAATTAGGGTCAGGAGATTTCACCTGGAAGGTTTGTAACATGGTCATGTCCTTCTCCGTCCCTTATGTTCTCCCCGATGATGCATATTTCATATGCGGGAGAAAGGCGTACAAGTGGCTTGCCCCAAACTCTGAAGGATTGTGTTATATTGGAAAAGTATTGCCTGAAGTGATGACTGTTACACATGACAAAATGAAGGACATACACCGTGGTGCCCAAGCTCCTTATACTCACACTCATTACGAGCACCGAGTTAAAAGACAACTGTCAGAAAGGTTAGAGCATCCGGCCTCTGATCTAATCCATGAATCCACCGGGATTCAGGTTCTGGTAGCGTTAGATTTCACTCGTACCGCTCGAGGTGTGATGAATTATAGATACATTTCCGCACTCGCCAATTTGTTAGATAATATCACTGAAATGTATGATGACACTTTCAGATACACTGGAAGAGAACTTCAAGCTTATAAAACAGAACTAGTTCAGCATAGGATGGTTCTTAATTATCTTACAGCAGTAACAGGCGGATATTGTGTTACATTGGCAACACAGTACGGCATAAAGTGTTGCACGTATATCACGAATAGCACCGAGGATCCGGTAGAGGTCATAGACCAAAAGATGGACGATATTCTCCAATTGAAGTGGGAATTTCGTCGAAAACACAATCTCACCCTTGCTGCTGTAGGTAATGAGCTGACTGGTTGGGTGTCATGGTTGAACCCGCGAAATTGGTTCTCCGGTTTGGGAGACTGGGCTCAAGGAGTCATAATGGATGTTGGAAAGTTTCTACTATGTATCTTGGGTGTCGTTATATCGATTGGATTGATATTTAGATGCGGGCAGGCTTTAATGAGGTGCAAACAAAGTACAAAAGTGATGAGCTTGAGGAGTGAGGAAACTGTAATTAACCTGGATTTGATTTATGACCCAATGATAGAAACCAGGATGTGATGAAAATGCGATTATACGGTCCGTTTCTTTCACCTGTTTTTCTGCTTTTCTCCAAGATACAAAGACCCCCTTGGACGAGGAAGCTGACGAGACGAGATGTATACAGACAACGGATTGACCAAAGAAGAAGATTTGACAACTTTAAATATGGACACTTGATGAACTTTGCCATGGATCCCCAGTTTCCCTAGTATTTTTAAACTCACGCTAGCCCAACATTTTTGTAAATCTGATGGCACTGACAAAGCTTGTTGCTCATGCCTAAGGAGCAAAACAGCGCAAAGAAGACGACTCTCAACAGATACCGAACACAACTTCGACAACAGATGTACATTTCCCTGACATAGAATATCATTGCATTTTTCGTAAGTGTTCTCTATCTTCATCTCTACAACCCTCAGGTAACGACACACATAGACGATAGGGAATACAGGCACAGATATCAGCAACCACATACCTCCCCCATTCATGTATCATCAACTAAAATGTGCATCCCCATTTTGTTACAACCACAGCCGAAATGAGCTCGGTAGAGTTTGACAGCCCATCCACAGACCTGTACCACAGGATAAGAAGGAATTCAAATGTATACTTCGCAATACCTCGAAGCTTGATTTACAACACGTACGGCATGATGATACATGACCCCCCAAACATGGATTCATACACACATGCTTCTGCTATCTCACCAGGTCATACCCTCTTCACACCTTCTCCTCTCTCCTCCCCTACCCAACCACGGAAATCAATTAACCCCTGACTTACATTTTTCTCCTTAAATGTTTTGTGGCAGTTATTATTGACTGCCAAAGGGTGGACTGTCAAAGTCAGAAAAATGTCTCAATGCACGTTGCCATATTTGCACCGCACACTGGTCCGCGCTGCGCGTGCATGCGCTCTCCCGTGGATTCGCATACCCGCAATAACGTGCACTCGCAGGCGCGGTATGCGTATTTACGGTAGAGTTTATGTAGTCGTAGCGTGCGACTCATTCGTTACAAATGTTCACAATTAATGTAGTTTATAGATCATGGTCCCTTTGATAGATTCTGAAAGTTTGGTTAAAATACAATGTCCCAGAGCTGAGGAATCCCTCTTTATATCGTACAAAGGGTCTAACAGGAATCATACAACAGTGTTTGGTACCCATCGGAAGAGTATTTAATTAGCAATATTCCGGTGTTGGTTTGGAGCGTATTAATCGCTCGTGCGAATAGTTATGGACATAAGAAGTTTATGTCCATTTCTATTATTTACACATACTCAGGTATGCGGCGGGAAACCCAGTTTCCCACCCACCTGAGCTGTTGGAAATCGTCACAGCCCACCTGTATGAATCACCCTATGACCTTTTGTTATGATGCAGGGCCGAATTCCTTCGGCCAATGGACAATGGGATTGTAGGACCAGGAGATTGCATTGTGTGTGGGGCATAAATAGGCAGGCCGACCACATCCAGCTCTCACTCTCTCATCAACGGTTATCTGCTGATAGCCGGGAGCTGGATATCGAGGCGCAGGCGATCATACCCTTTGTGCGTAAGTTTCTCTCCGTTATCATTGTCTTTCTGTGAGCCAATTTCTCTCATCTCATCTCTCTCTCTCTCTCTCTCTCTCTCTCTCTCTCTGTTCTGTTCTCTCATATCTCCCCTAGACTAGGCTAGTATTGTATTGTATTAGATAGTATTGTATTGTATTGCATTTAGGTCAGTGTAGTATTGTCTTTTTGTATTTATTGTTTAGTTCTGTGGTTAGGAAGTCTCTGTTATATTGTAGTGTATCATTTGTACTGTTATCCCCTTTTACAAGTATATTAGATATAATACAGTTAATAGGCTTCGGAACCTAAACCAGCATCTGTGTATTTCCTATAGTGTTAAGTGTTCACTTGAGCGTCGGTGACGCTCAAGCAGCTTTGTAGTTAGTCAGGTTACACAAGGTTGCACTTACACCCTGTACTCACATTAAGGTATTCAGTGTATTTCATTGGTATAAGGTTTTATCGTAAAGGTATAGTGTTGTGAGCGTCTGCATCGCTGGTGACCTCCTCGTGGTCTCGAGCGTAAGCTACGCCATAGCGAATCATTTACCCTAGACATAACCAATAACGTGTCCTGTGATCGCTGGGCCGTGAGCGAACGTGACGCTTGAGCGTCTCGCCTACGGCTGAGCGATCGTTACGCAACTAGCGTACCATTACGGTACTTCTTAAGTAAACAGCGTACAGTGTTCTTAGCTTCATAAAGGGTTGTTATACGACAAAGGAATTTAGCATTGTCAGTCCGGCTCTGGCGCCCGGCCTATAGGCTGTATCAGTTATAATCATATTACAGTACTTTGGAAAACACGTAAAAATAGTCAATCCTGGGGTGCTGCACCCGTAAGCAGCAAAAGACTGAAAAATAGGTCACCAACCTGTACAACAGATACAAAATATACAAAATGGAACAGTCTTACAAGCGCTGGGGTAGACGTTACAGTCCAAATTTCATATCCAATGAATATCCCTCAATGTTCCTCATGATGAATCATGGGGAAAAAAGGAGAGAACATATATAGTGTAATAACGTCAGATGATAAAAATACACCCGGCGTGCTAATTCCTCTCTGTCAAAAAGGTGTAAAGAGTCCACTCACAAATGAGATTCCACTCCAGATAAGACTCAGAAACCCAGAATCCTCTTCTATGGTCACCACACACTCAGTGTATGGAACAGTGAGGTGCACACATGTATGCTTACTTTTTGTAAATAGCCACTGTGCCCACAAAGCTATCTTTATCCCTTCTCGCTGTTGCCTTATAGGTAATTGTCTGCACTTAGTCTAATATTAGGGCAATAGATGTTGTCTGAATCAAAATATAATTCATTATAAATAGGCAATGTTACCATAGTGGACAGTATAGTGGATATATATAGTAAGGAATAGTTATGAAATAAGTTTGAATGTATGAGGTAATGTTTAGCTGATTTAAGAAATTAGGTTTGTGTATGTGTTTATATAGATATACTGTATATTTGTGTTTTACTGCAAGATGGTAAAAAATAGTGTAGGGAACAGGTTTATTCTGCTCTAGTCATAAATAAGGCCAGAGAGGTTACAGTCAGATCAAGAGTCATTGTAGAGAAAAGGTATTAGGCCATAAATGATAATAGGTATGTGACAGAGCTCTGTTGGTCATTGGAATTCACAGGTGTGCTTACAGTAGATCAGAATCTACTGGTTTGTCTATTGTCCAGTGAAGGTTAAAAGCTAGGGAGCATAAATTAACTACTATGAAAAGAGATCACATCCATTGATAAAACATTGTGTAACCGACCCCAGGAAAACTTGTCAATACAACAGAACTTTGGATGAAAAGACATTCCAGATTTTACAATACTATACTTGCTTAAGGCAGTGTGGACACCACACTTTTATGACACCATGCCTCCGTGAACAGGACACGACAGCCCAGTTCAATGTTTGTTTTATTACACCTTGGAATCTGACAAACCTATAATTACCTATTCCATTGGAAACTATGAGAATATGATAGTTTGAATTGGTAAAATATGAGATAAAAGGACCAGACTTGTAGTTAGGAGTTAGAAGGAAGAGGGAGAGGGAGAAGAAGAAGGAGAAGGAAGGAAGTCAGTCAGGAGGAGAAGTCATGGAGAACATGCAGAAGGAATGATTCTTGGGATGGCAATCTTTAACTTGCAAGTATAAATATGATAATAATTGAAACTGTTTGTGAAACTTATGTCATGTTGTTTTATGTTATGTAACGAAGGAAACATAGCATAGCTTAATATAATTATAATTAGTATATATATCACTACTGTGTATATCTTATTCTGTACGATTTGATCTGCCTGTAAATAAATAATCATATAAAAAGAGCGGTAATATTCAAGCTTGAACTCTCTTTAAGGAATCTTAATTTCATAATTTCATAAGTCATATATATATATAAGGACTGCATATATTTATCAGCCACTTAGTAAGCCTGACATAATATACTTGGATATATATGATAAATGCATATTAATTGAAATATATCCATATATTAAATACCATATATGATATATTAAATATTAATATTCATAAATATGATTCCATAAATCAATATTGGCGACCACGATTTGGACTTGTTATTACTGAATCTGATTATCTGATTTATAATATTTATGAGGAGTAGCAAATGCTATAAGCTGGCTACCAAATCTGCAGAATCACGGTGGGGATGTATCTATGAAAATTTATTACCATTGTGTAATGTCAATTTTGTATTCTGTATAACCTAGGATAAATGTGTTAGTGCAATATACGTTATTTTAACTAACATAATATCTATTAGGAAGCAGCACCAATGGCTATAAGCCTGCTGGCAAAGTACAAGATCACAGTGGAATAGGTTACAAGTGAGAATAAAGAATTTAAAGGCCTAGAATAGAAAATGTGCACAGTGGAAATGAGTATTTCCAAATAAATGTATAAATGTACCAGGTATTAGAGTTTAACCTTAAGACACCGGTCAATCTTAAGGAGAGGATACCTTCAGTACTAAAAACAAAGAATATATAAATTTAGCATTGTAATGTTAAATATGCAAAAAGTTGCAGCAGCATTAGGAAAAATGCGCAGAACTGCGGCTTTAGAAGCCAAACAGAAATGTAAAGAAGGATCAGGTTCACGTCTTCGTAAGGCGTGCCTGACCATTAATGCAAAAATGCATTCATTATTTAAGTCCCTTAAACAGAAAAATAAACAAAAAAAGTTTGGGGCAGAAGCAAAAAGCCTGGCAGATTGTAAGCAAACTGTCATGACCTCTCAGGAGGAGATAAAAGAAAGTACAAGGGAGAACATTGTAGATGTAGGTGAGACTCAGGACAGCATTGTCCATGTGCAGCACACAGAGTCTGCTATGGTCACACAGACCACCAGCAGAACAGCCTCTTTGGTAAAGGAAGAAAGTAGCAATGTGCAGGATGTGTCTATCATCAGACAGCACATTAATGTAAAGGAGGTAGCAGCAATAGGAGATGTCCCCTATACTGTGTCTAGTAAGGGGGAAGATCAGTGTAATTCAGATTATGAGTATTCTGCTGAATACACTCTCAGAGTTCCCAATGTAAATGAAGAATTTGTTATGCCCTTAGGCAAAGGTGAATTGTCAGCAGACTTAAACACGGATAGCTGCAGTACAGTGCACACAGGGGTGCAGAAGTTCTCCATGGTGAAAAATCTTATGGTAACCAGAGTTGAAAACCCTGAAATGTATTCACCTGGGAACATGTTTAAAGGGAAAATCCATGAAATTAATTCAGGAATGCATGTTTACAAACAAAGTTCCCAAACTTTTGTAACCCCCACACAACACTCAGAGAAATCTAGTGATGGTGCAAATGTTTGCATGCTCTCAGAGAGACCACATGCAGAGTGTCATTCTGCAAACCACACACCAATTAACAATGACACAAAGTATCACCAGGATGAGAATCTTTTTATGCCCTGGTGCCATAACCATTTTATTACAGGTGTGGAAAGACAGAAAGCCCTGGGACCTGCAATACATATTTGGCAAAGTCTAACAAGTTTCTCTCCCCACAAAAGTAGGTTTTTTCAGAAGCTCCAAGATTCTTCCAGACTAAGGAGCCATGCCAAGCAGCAAACGCTATGGTTGAAGACAGTCTGGGACCAGGCTGCGTCACAAGGGAGTATGGTCACAAGTGAATACGGTAGTATCATTCCTTTACTTGTTAGATCCAATGTAGCCATTGTTTGCTTTGATGTTCAAACAGCCACAGTTTCCAAATTAAACCTGCATCATATCTGCAGCGACAATTGTGCTGTCATTGACACACAATGTGACAGGAAAGATTGGCACAGGCCAGAAACAATTGTTTGTTTGTTATTCAATCTTTAAAGACATATTTGTAAATTCTGTGCCTGATAACATGCAGCAGACAGGACAGAATGCATAGCAAGCTATGTTAAATCACTATAAATATCTGTGATATTCATTGTATGTCTTTTTGTTTGATTCATAGTAATCCTGGCAACCTGTATACAGAATGGTGCAAGACTCCAAAAAAGACTCCAATTTACAAGCGAAAAGGTCTTCATTAACCCTTTCATCGCTGCTATCCAGCAAAATCTACATAGCATCCCTAAAGACTGATATATGGACAAATCCTCAAGGAGTTTTCCAGTTTCACAAGAAAGGGGAAGGTTTTCATTAACCCTTTCATCACAAGTAATCATTACTTGTCTTTCAAACTACATGTACACCCCCACAACAGTGTACAGCACATCTCATCACTGTGATTATACAGAACTGTCTCATCCCTTCATATACCTTAATCAAATATATGTAAACATTTGTCTGATGTGGATGTATATATATATATATATATATATATATGTATATGTGTATATATATATATATATATATATATATATTATATCATTGTATTATATACCTTGTAAATATTTTATGTTTTTTTTTTATATTACACAGTAGATACTACCTATGCTTCCTTCGTAAAAGCTTCAAAAGTAATTAAATATCTAATACTGGATGGAATTAGATTTAGTCAAAGCCATTCCTAAATGATATTTAATATCTGTTTGAAGCAAAATTGTATTAATTTATTGTATTGATAGGATGTTACTATATACACATCAAAAGCATTTTAAATAATTATTAGTCAAAATATAGGTAGGATAGAAAACGCCTTTATATGGGTTAAACTGGTATAGGGTTATTTAAGATTGAGATGTATAAATAGGTTCAAGGTAGAATAAGGAGACTTAAGACTGCATGGTAATTTATTCAGTGAGGAAATACAGAACAGAGTAGGTGTACTACTCACAGCCATTTGTGGTACTATTGCCCGAAGACAATTAAGACCTACTATTAACAAGCAAGGAAAGAAAGAAAAAAAAAAAAAAGGACTGGTTCACATATGCCTGTTCTATTCAAAATCACAACCTGTTTTGTGCAAAGCAATATGGACACTGGTCACAACTGCGGTATTGGATAAACGCAAAGGAAACAGAACTGCTAAATACTGTATAAAGACCATTACCGAGGGTCATCACAAGTACTGAGTTGCAAACTCAAGATCATAGTACGCAAAATACACAGCCCTCTGCGTCAAACAGCGAAATGGCAAGCAAAGGAGCAGCTGCTATGAAGAATTCTACTTCAACTGCCTCCATAATGCAGACGCAAGGCGTCTCCAATTGCAAGCAAACCACGCAGATGACAGTCTTATCCCAGTAAATTGCTACAGCCAAGAACAGCAAAAATGTCCAAATGTACTGATCCAGATACAGAAAAAAGGTCTACAATTGGGCTATGGTATTCCAAATGTCTGTAGAAATTAGTTTTCCTCATGAATACTGAATAAAAACCTCAGTCTTGGTCTGCTTTAGTTAAAAAGTAGAATAAGGTTAGGTAAGCTAAGAATTTTTTGAGATTTTTAAAATCACAATGGTTATTATTATTACACTTATGGTATATATTAGGGTTACAACAAAAGTTATGTTTTGAAGAAATATTTTGAAATGTATTTGGAAGCAATTACGCTAGTTTAATGTGTGGCCAATCAAAATAATTTCTCATGGCCACAAGGGGGCGACTGTTGCCTTATAGGTAATTGTCTGCACTTAGTCTAATATTAGGGCAATAGATGTTGTCTGAATCAAAATATAATTCATTATAAATAGGCAATGTTACCATAGTGGACAGTATAGTGGATATATATAGTAAGGAATAGATATGAAATAAGTTTGAATGTATGAGGTAATGTTTAGCCGATTTAAGAAATTAGGTTTGTGTATGTGTTTATATAGATATACTGTATATTTGTGTTTTACTGCAAGATGGTAAAAAATAGTGTAGGGAACAGGTTTATTCTGCTCTAGTCATAAATAAGGCCAGAGAGGTTACAGTAAGATCAAGAGTCATTGTAGAGAAAAGGTATTAGGCCATAAATGATAATAGGTATGTGACAGAGCTCTGTTGGTCATTGGAATTCACAGGTGTGCTTACAGTAGATCAGAATCTACTGGTTTGTCTATTGTCCAGTGAAGGTTAAAAGCTAGGGAGCATAAATTAACTACTATGAAAAGAGATCACATCCATTGATAAAACATTGTGTAACCGACCCCAGGAAAACTTGTCAATACAACAGAACTTTGGATGAAAAGACATTCCAGATTTTACAATACTATACTTGCTTAAGGCAGTGTGGACACCACACTTTTATGACACCATGCCTCCGTGAACAGGACACGACAGCCCAGTTCAATGTTTGTTTTATTACACCTTGGAATCTGACAAACCTATAATTACCTATTCCATTGGAAACTATGAGAATATGATAGTTTGAATTGGTAAAATATGAGATAAAAGGACCAGACTTGTAGTTAGGAGTTAGAAGGAAGAGGGAGAGGGAGAAGAAGAAGGAGAAGGAAGGAAGTCAGTCAGGAGGAGAAGTCATGGAGAACATGCAGAAGGAATGATTCTTGGGATGGCAATCTTTAACTTGCAAGTATAAATATGATAATAATTGAAACTGTTTGTGAAACTTATGTCATGTTGTTTTATGTTATGTAACGAAGGAAACATAGCATAGCTTAATATAATTATAATTAGTATATATATCACTACTGTGTATATCTTATTCTGTACGATTTGATCTGCCTGTAAATAAATAATCATATAAAAAGAGCGGTAATATTCAAGCTTGAACTCTCTTTAAGGAATCTTAATTTCATAATTTCATAAGTCATATATATATATAAGGACTGCATATATTTATCAGCCACTTAGTAAGCCTGACATAATATACTTGCAGATATATATGATAAATGCATATTAATTGAAATATATCCATATATTAAATACCATATATGATATATTAAATATTAATATTCATAAATATGATTCCATAAATCAATATCACCTTTTGGTATTGGAATGTTGCATCCATATAATACAGGACAGTCGAGCAGTAAAAAATAAAAATGTATTAAAATTATTAAAAAACAAACAAGAGGTCTGAATTACATTACGGTTCAATCCAAATTGCACAGAAAGGAACACCAGATGTGACCCGGGTATATATAGGTATAGTCCCCTGTGTTTATGAACCCTTAATGCCGTACCTCATAAAAAAAGACACTGGGTGACATATGTTCTCTCCTTTTTTATCCCATGATTCATCAAGAGGAACATTGAGGGATATTCATTGGATTTGAAATTTGGACTATAACGTCTACCCCAGCGCATGTAAGACTTCCATTTTGAATATTACAGTACTTGTCTTCCTTTACATTTCGTTCTCGCACTAGAAGCCACTTCCCCTTATACAGCCATCATATTTATAATTATATCTACTCCCCGAACACACAGGGGCAGACTTCTGGGCTGCTGTCACCAGGTCGGCTCAGTTGGGGGCTGGTGCGGCGGGGGGAACAAGGCAAAGGGGATGGGGTGGAGGCGTACCTAAATAATGGAGGTGGTACAGAGCGTGGTGGTCACAATCCCGTCATTGTAGCCACGTCCCCCCACCCTACAATACCGCGATTACTGTCATTATACAGCAGGGGGCGTTATGATGACGTGCTAAAGCGAGAATCGCATCATCGACCGCCCACTTTACTCGCTAAGTGGGCAGCCGGGCCGGGTGGTGCATCAGATGTAGGGAGACTTACCTCCTCTTTCAGGCACAGAAAGAAGTTTGCACAGGGGGCTATTCAGGTTTGTTAGCATACTAATGGGAAAAAAAAGCACATTGCACTGCAGGTGGGGCAGACGTAACATGTGCAGAGAGAGTTAGATTTGGGGGGGTTATATTTTTTCTGTGCAGAGTAAATACTGCCTGCTTTTTTTTTTACACTGTAATTTAATTTGTACACACCCCACCCAAATCTAACTCTCTCTGCACAGGTTACATCTGCCCCACCTGCAGTGCTACATGGTTTTGCCCATTAGAGTGCTTTTTTGGTTTGCTAACAAACCTGAATAAGGTCCATTCCTCCATATCACCAAACATTCCCAATATAAGAATTGAGACATTTTAAACTACTGCATGCCCCAGGTCTATCCTGGCAATGCCTCCAAACCATATTCCAGAATTGTGACTGCTCCATCCCCAAACCACAGGGCACAGTCCCTCGTCAGCTGAAGACATTGGAATGGTCTTGGAATAAACAAGGGTATAAAACTTGGTTATGGTTCAGTCAATCTCAAACAAATTCTCCGTATTGAAATTCTCAGCAGCACAATTACATAAACAGATGACATCCCGAGAAATATGACGCAAATAAATGCACTAATTTAGTAACATAACTTTATTATAAACTTCCACCATTAAATTGAAGCCAGTACATAAAAATTATAAAATGTTTGCATAAATGACTAAGTAAGTTTTAGGAATATTGTGTTCAGCACTCAGATGTTGAAAGTAATAAAATCTGGGCCAGACTCCAAGACATCCAGTCTGTAACTTACAGCGGAGAGAACTGGTGTATAGAATGAGGGATTATTTTACATGCAGCTAATAATAGAAGTGAAGTTATGAAGATAAAGAAGGATTTGGTGCCTGTAAACAGTAAGTAGAGAAAACACACAAGTGGAGATGGAAGGGACATCATTATTATGATGCAGAAATGAATTGATTGCTGATTCCTGTGGAAAAATGTATTTAATCTAGGACAATAAAAGAAGACATATCAACCAATGATATGATCTGCAGGTTTTTCTGCTATTTATATTACGATTTAATATTTTAAAATAACCTGTATATAATAAGCAGGGGAGAAAAGAGGGTTGCAGTGTGCCAGGCTTGCCAGGGAATAGGAACCACACACACACACAAGATGACACGGTCACACCCAATGGCTTGTTGCCACACCACTCTTGGTTACATTCTCCCCAGTACTTGAATGCAACCTAGCTCTCAGTGGCCCTACAATATGTAGTGGTAACTTACAATATGATGAAACAAAGTCTGTGCAGTAACCAGTGCTGAAAGTAGGGTGGTACAGGGTGGTACTGAGTACTATTTAGAAATATGGTGGTGGTACTCAGTACCACCAGCCCTCTGCTGGGGCATAATTTGTAAGGGGAATTTTTTGTGTGGGACATAAAATGGTGTCAGTGGCATAACAGTGTGTGGCATAGTATGTAATAGGTATTACGGTGTGTGGTATATGTAAGGCATTACAGTGTTTGGCATAATGTGTAATGGGCATTACAGTGTGTGGCATAATGTGTAATGGGTGTTACGGTGTCTGGCATAATGTGTAATGGGCATTATGGTGTGCGGCATAATGTGTAATGGGTGTTACGGTGTCTGGCATAATGTGTAATTGGCATTACGGTGTGTGGCATAATGTGTAAAAAGCATTATGGTGTGTGGCATAATGTGTAATAAGCATTATGGTGTGTGGCATAATGTGTAATGGGCATTATGGTGTTTGGCATTATGTGTAAGAGGCATTACGGTGTGTGGCATAATGTGGCCATGCCCCTATTGTCATGTAGCCACTCCCTTAGTTTTGTGTGACCACACCCCCTCATGACACATGACCACGCCCATTTTTACTATCAGTACCACTAAGAAAAAATTTCTACTTGCACCACTGGCAGTAACCCATAGCAACCGTCAAGGTTTAGGATGCATTTGAAGGATGTCCTTTCAAGGATTCAGTTAGAACAGGAATTGTAATCCCATCTCTTCTTTCTTCACAGGTAAAAAACCATCTTCATGTTTATATATCTGCATTTCCCATCTCTCTGGCTACACTTTTCACACCCCAAGAAAGTTTGTCTGCCGCTGTTTTTGATCCTGTCTGTAATGCAAAACCCTCTTTTGTAATTGAATAGCTGAACAACCTGATGACCACATCTCCCCTTGTACCAGCAGATACAGATGTAGCCACGCTCATCTATAGCGGCACCATCGCAAATGTGCACTTCCAACATGACTAGGCGATCTGGCATCTAGCCACAATATGGGAGTGCACTAAGATGCTCCCATTAAAGCGAATAGGGCGCGTGTGTGCCACGGATGCGCTCGCGGCCCAGATACTGTGATAGGCGTGCATGCCCCATCACAGACGGAGCCACGTTTAGCGTGGATCCATCTGTATAGTGTGTAGTATTTAAGAATATTATTGACAGGGCCTGTAGTCAGGGCTTGACCTGCATTTGTTAAGGATGCATTTGAAGGATATAATTTCAAAGATGCAGTTAGAACCGGAGTTTGAACTGGATTTGGACTCTGGACTACTCTACAGTCACAAATGAAACAACTTTCATAAACTCTGCAGCTCAGGATCATTATGTGGCCTCTCCTGTAACGATTTCTAGAGTTCTCTGTGTGTGCGTGCTTGGAAAGATGTCAGCTGAAGCCAGGTGAAAATTAAGTAAAGTTTATTGTGGAAAAAGTGGTGGTAAAAATAAATATAAACTGGATGCTTGATTACATGGAACAAAACACGATAAATGGAATATTTCAGGTTAAACATAGATGCAAAATAAACATGAAGAAATCCGGGTTTAAATCAAGCAGGGGAAAAATAACATACCCAAAAATGAAGTGATCAGGCAGGAATGGAAACAAACTGCAAATAATAGTCCAGAAATGTAGATGTTGAACCGGCAGGGTAAGAAGTCCAGAAGCAAGGCACATGCGTTTTAGCAAACTGCAGGGAAGTCTCCAAGAAGCAAATAAGGCAGAATCTGGACAGTGTTACTGGAGAGAGCCCAGTCTCACTCCATACGGAACCGCAATGATCTGCAACTAGGTGCCTGTGAGCTGGAGTTAAATAGCAGCAGGGTGTTGGGCTCCAGGTGCACACAATCAGGTAATTACCCTGCAGAGGCAGTGTGCAACTGCCATTCAGACCTGAGGCAACAAGTGAGACCCCTAGAGGCAGGAATGAGGTAATGCAAGGCAAAACAAACACAAATATTCCTAACATTATCCCCCCCTTTAAACAGGCGGATTCCAGACGCCTCAAAGTTCATCTTCTCTTCTTTTTTCCTCCTTTCTTTTTGGGTTGCCTAGACTTACTAGAAGGTGTCACAAAGACACTACTTGGCAATACAGGTCCATCAATAACAAGTCTAGGATCATACAGAAGCTCACTCTCAGAGTCGGAGCCACAACCCAGCGGTAG
Organism: Pseudophryne corroboree; assembly: GCF_028390025.1. NCBI lineage: Eukaryota > Metazoa > Chordata > Amphibia > Anura > Myobatrachidae > Pseudophryne > Pseudophryne corroboree. The sequence goes on from NC_086452.1 coordinate 405,754,731, forward strand.
AACTGACTTCTTATTTTCCTGGATGGAATCAAGAACGGAAGGTAAATTTGAAGATGCTAAACTTGCCGAGCAATCTGCGTGAACACCTAGAGATACCTGCCCACATCTGAAAAACTGAGGGTGCTCCCCAGACTGCAAAGGCAGGTTCTCAGACGGGCACACCTTTATAGACTCATCTAGGAGAGTGAGGACAGTTGATGGACAGAATCTTTCGGTCACAGCCTTGAGGAAACCGGGCAAATCTTGTAACACTGGATCTCCCTTATCTATAAGACCATTTACCCACTTCAAGGCCCTCCCTCTGAATCTCATACATACGTTAGCAATGATATCAATAGGGGACAAGTCATCAAAACTCAGATAATATCTGAAGAGAGCTAAACAGTGAGAGATATTTCCATAAAAGTAAGGCAGATCCTCGGGCAAATCTTGGATCTCGGGCATGGCAGGCACCTCTATCTGGTGTTGGACAGGCGGAACCCCCTCCTGGGGCTGGACAGGCGGAACCCCCTCCTGGGGCTGGACAGGCAGAACCCCCTCCTGGGGCTGGACAGGCAGAACCCCCTCCTGGGGCTGGACAGGCAGAACCCCCTCCTGGGGCTGGACAGGCAGAACCCCCTCCTGGGGCTGGACAGGCAGAACCCCCTCCTGGGGCTGGACAGGCCTTGGCCGGACCTCTGGCAAGGTGGACACCTCTCGGACCTCTGGCAAGGCGTGGACCTCTGGCAAGGCGGGCACCTCTCGGACCTCTGGCAAGGCGGGCACCTCTCGGACCTCTGGCGAAGCGGGCACCTCTCGGACCTCTGGCGAAGCGGGCACCTCTCGGACCTCTGGCGAAGCGGGCACCTCTCGGACCTCTGGCGAAGCGGGCACCTCTCGGACCTCTGGCGAAGCGGGCACCTCTCGGACCTCTGGCGAAGCGGGCACTTCTCGGACCTCATGCCGTGAGGCAAGGGCAACGGGGACCTCATGCCGTGAGGCAAGGGCAACGGGGACCTCATGCCGTGAGGCAAGGGCAACGGGGACCTCATGCCGTGAGGCAAGGGCAACGGGGACCTCATACCGTGAGGCAAGGGCAGCAGGGACCTCATGCCGTGAGGCAAGGGCAGCAGGGACCTCATGCCGTGAGGCAAGGGCAGCAGGGACCTCATGCCGTGAGGCAAGGGCAGCAGGGACCTCATGCCGTGAGGCAAGGGCAGCAGGGACCTCATGCCGTGAGGCAAGGGCAGCAGGGACCTCATGCCGTGAGGCAAGGGCAGCAGGGACCTCATGCCCGAAGGCAAGGGCAGCAGGGACCTCATGCCCGAAGGCAAGGGCAGCAGGGACCTCATGCCCGAAGGCAAGGGCAGCAGGGACCTCATGCCCAGAAGGCAAGGGCAGCAGGGACCTCATGCCCGAAGGCAAGGGCAGCAGGGACCTCATGCCCGAAGGCAAGGGCAGCAGGGACCTCATGCCCGAAGGCAAGGGCAGCAGGGCCGGACACCCCTCCTGGGGTCGCAGGGCCGGACACCCCTCCTGGGGTCGCAGGGCCGGACACCCCTCCTGGGGTCGCAGGGCCGGACACCCCTCCTGGGGTCGCAGGGCCGGACACCCCTCCTGGGGTCGCAGGGCCGGACACCCCTCCTGGGGTCGCTGGGCCGGACACCCCTCCTGGGGTCGCTGGGCCGGACACCCCTCCTGGGGTCGCTGGGCCGGACACCCCTCCTGGGGTCGCTGGGCCGGACACCCCTCCTGGGGTCGCTTGGCCGGACACCCCTCCTGGGGTCGCTTGGCCGGACACCCCTCCTTTCGAAATTTGAGCACCACAGTGGCATAACTGAGCAGAATTTGGCACTATGGCAGAATGAGGAAAGCTCTTTTTATGTTTGCGAGCAGGACATAACTGAATAAAATGTCCCGACCTGCCGCAATAAAAACAGAGCTTCTTATCCCTTCTATGTCTCCTTTCTTCCTCAGAGAGACTGGGTCGTGGAAAACTCCAAAACTTGCCTTTGCTTACGCTAGAAAAACAGCAGCCAGAATTGAGAGCACCAGACTGATCTTTTCCTGCGTCTCCTTAAAGGGAGCAGGTAATCTTACTGAATCTTCAGGCAGAGCAGACAGTATCTCTGAAGATAGGATTTGAATACCCTCCAGTTTCTCTCTGAAATCCACCAGCAATGCAGAACTCAAAAACGGCAAAAACTTGAGAGGCAGGGAACCTTTCTGAAGTGAAGCCATTGTATGAGATTCAGCTGAATCAAAACAAAACTCCTGCACACGTTTATTTTGGCAGATCATTCTGTAACGATTTCTAGAGTTCTCTGTGTGTGCGTGCTTGGAAAGATGTCAGCTGAAGCCAGGTGAAAATTAAGTAAAGTTTATTGTGGAAAAAGTGGTGGTAAAAATAAATATAAACTGGATGCTTGATTACATGGAACAAAACACGATAAATGGAATATTTCAGGTTAAACATAGATGCAAAATAAACATGAAGAAATCCGGGTTTAAATCAAGCAGGGGAAAAATAACATACCCAAAAATGAAGTGATCAGGCAGGAATGGAAACAAACTGCAAATAATAGTCCAGAAATGTAGATGTTGAACCGGCAGGGTAAGAAGTCCAGAAGCAAGGCACATGCGTTTTAGCAAACTGCAGGGAAGTCTCCAAGAAGCAAATAAGGCAGAATCTGGACAGGGTTACTGGAGAGAGCCCAGTCTCACTCCATACGGAACCGCAATGATCTGCAACTAGGTGCCTGTGAGCTGGAGTTAAATAGCAGCAGGGTGTTGGGCTCCAGGTGCACACAATCAGGTAATTACCCTGCAGAGGCAGTGTGCAACTGCCATTCAGACCTGAGGCAACAAGTGAGACCCCTAGAGGCAGGAATGAGGTAATGCAAGGCAAAACAAACACAAATATTCCTAACATCTCCACACCTCTGCCATGAGAACACCAGGAGAAGACCTACCACCCCTCTGAGAACATCAGGACTACCCATTGGACATTAGTGTGCTCCCCACATTCTCACACCCATCCATACTGCTCATACTGACATTTATAATTTTGTCAAAATAAGATTATCACAGTTTTCTTCCTTTGGGTGATTACCTGCAAAATGTGTTCTTACCATGTGCTTTCTTTTCTTTCCCCTCTTACAGCATACTTGTTCTTTCCCCTCTTACAGCATACTTCAGTCCCACAGTGTGCTATTCATATAATGTTCACCTCCACTGATTGCACACCCTGCCAGCAGCAACCTATGCAATGCACCCCAGATGGTTGCCTCAGATGGTTCCTCTGCGGGTAGGATGTACTTCACGTGGATCTTTCCATACAGGGTATGTCTTACTACTACACAAGTGTCAGTTTTACCATACATGCATTGAGACCTTGTATGGCCAGCCCACCCCTGCTGGAAGGACCCCTAGAATTGTGGGATCCTGGGAATCCATCCAGTGTGCCTATATATTAAGATGGCCCTGACCTCCCCACATTTCACCCCACAGACCTCTCCACATGCCACGCCCATGACTGCCAATGTCATTCAAGCATCAGAACGTCACCGCTTGTTAGATGATCTAGTAATTCTCAGTAATAGTACTGGATCCCAAAAGAAGAAGGATGTGCAGACATACATCAAATCCCATCCTTCTGAACCTCATCCTCCAATTGGCTGTACTGTGTGACTTTCCTGCATGTGTAGAGGCCATACAATGAAGAATTCGGCTTCTTCCTTTACTCACTATTTTATCATAAAGCAGAGAATGTGGGCAGAGAGCTGAGAAGCGCAGGTGATGGGTTGCCTAGTCAGATGTTGTGCAGCACTGAAACAAAAGTATAGTTTAGTTGAAGACCTCTTTTTCCATAATAATTTGACTGAATGTCACAAATCTGGGGACATGCAGAAGTTAGGGACTGGGAACATGAACCATTATTGTACCTGATATTCACACATTATTGTGCTACTAGAAATGACATTGAATTGTCTTATATTTCCCAGGACTACTCTATTATAATACTAAAAACCCAACCATCCTATCTGCCATAGCTGGAAGAGTACTATTTACCTGCTGAGGTGGAGTGGTAAGATTTTTATTTGGATGGGGTGGTGCAACATCACCCCAGATATGGCACGTCCCTCCTCAGTACATAGGTCAGTGGGGGGCTCTCGACGACTCTGACTGCAAAGCCCAACATACAGTAGCAACCATGCATTCTTTACCCCAGAATTCCTAAACTCCACTATTACAGTCCAGGCTTTAGGGTAATCCATGCACGAGTCTGGATGATTAAATCAAATTGACGGAGATATTAATTATGTCACTTGTGCTCAAGCATGGCTATCCTTCCAACCTCAACTTTGGTTGTAGAGTTTGGGAAACTCTGCTTTACCCCATATTGTAGATAATTGCCACATTATGTTGCTTATTACACATCAGCCTGTGCCCCCATTTCAATACAAGCCTACAGTACTACTCAACCACACAATCAGCATGCATCCCAATTACAGAACCAGCCTACTCCCCAATTACAAATGACCTTCAGTTGATAAATAGTTAAACTGCAACCACTGTCTGAGTAACTTTATGTCTAATCAATAGAACACAGTTTAATAAAAAAACATTTCAATTAGGCTTCTCCTGTGCAGAACATTTCAACATTTTGCTCTTCTCTGTATCACTTCATATCAGGAGTCACTTTATTACATTTGAACTACAATACCGTCTGCAGGTTCAGAGTTAGCTAAGGAATAACTTGAGTTTATGACTTTTCCCAGACCTTATATTAGTTTTATTTGCTCTCCAAACTCTTAAATGCAAGCACTGTGCTTTGGAGCATCACTTCCCATGGTTTATTACATATTCCAATATCCTTGATAAATCAATACCCTGAACCCTGTAGCCTGACTAAAGAACATTTATTTCGTAACTACTAAAGGACAATTTACCATCAAATCACATTTAAACAGAGAAATTGGTCTACTTTGACAAAGTTGCCCGGAGCTTCCTCTTTATTCCCCAGTTCCCTGATTTCATAAGGTTCACTCAGCTGCAGGTGAGTTCTCCAACTTATTTACAGTTTAGATATTGCATCTTCTACTTCCATCTGTAATTATTCTTCTCAGTGGCCTTAGGTTCAGCTGCAACTTAAGTGAACTTAGGTAGAAGTGAGTAAAAAGCTCCATGTGATTTATTAAGTCTTCTGAGCTGTGAGTATTGGGGATTGAATAAACCAAAGTAGTTGTTGGTGATTTAACTGGAGCAATACGGAAATAAAATATCCCAATAACATATTTTCTTATGCAATAAACCCAGTGCTGGTCTACTTTTGAAGGCTCGGCCTCTAGCCATCATTTTGAAAACAATAGCATTTCCTATTGTAATTTTGTTCTTTGTAATATTAACTGGGGTTGTTACACACTGCTTATTGTATATATAAAGAGAGGAGCAGTTTGGATTACCTGGAATCCGAGACCGTCCGAACTTCTGGTTTCTGAGTAAATCCGAACCTGGCTTGGGTATTCCCGCCAGGTTCGGATTGCAAATGGATGCAAAATATTATTCTTCCGGTGTCAGATTCTCACGGTTTTGGATGCTATATAAGGACCCTGTGGCGGTGACTCAGAGTTATTTCACTCCAGTCACGCTGCTGTGTGCTGCACTGTGCTCTACTTTGTCCATATACAGTACAAGTGGCTGTGCTGTGTTCATTAAGTGGCTATGCTGTGTCCATGTACAAGTGTCTGTGCTGTGTTCATTAAGTGGCTATGCTGTGTCCATGTACAAGTGTCTGTGCTGTGTTCATTAAGTGGCTATGCTGTGTCCATGTACAAGTGTCTGTGCTGTGTTCATGTACAAGTGTCTGTGCTGTGTTCATTAAGTGGCTGTGCTGTGTCCATCTACAAGTGGCTGTGCTGTGTCCATTAAGTGGCTGTGCTGTATTCATGTACAAGTGTCTGTGCTGTGTTCATTAAGTGGCTATGCTGTGTCCATGTACAAGTGGCTGTGCTGTGTTCATTAAGTGGCTATGCTGTGTCCATGTACAAGTGGCTGTGCTGTGTTCATTAAGTGGCTATGCTGTGTCCATGTACAAGTGGCTGTGCTGTGTTCATTAAGTGGCTATGCTGTGTCCATGTACAAGTGGCTGTGCTGTGTCCATTAAGTGGCTGTGCTGTGTTCATTAAGTGGCTATGCTGTGTTCATGTACAAGTGTCTGTGCTGTGTTCATTAAGTGGCTATGCTGTGTCCATGTACAAGTGGCTGTGCTGTGTTCATTAAGTGGCTATGCTGTGTCCATGTACAAGTGGCTGTGCTGTGTTCATTAAGTGGCTATGCTGTGTCCATGTACAAGTGGCTGTGCTGTGTTCATTAAGTGGCTATGCTGTGTCCATGTACAAGTGGTTGTGCTGTGTCCATTAAGTGGCTGTGCTGTGTCCATGTACAAGTGGCTGTGCTGTGTCCATTAAGTGGCTATGCTGTGTCCATGTACAAGTGGCTGTGCTGTGTCCATTAAGTGGCTGTGCTGTGTCCATGTACAAGTGGCTGTGCTGTGTTCATTAAGTGGCTGTGCTGTGTCCATCTACAAGTGGCTGTGCTGTGTCCATTAAGTGGCTGTGCTGTGTCCATGTACAAGCTGTGTCCAGTCCCCTTAGTCTAATTATCTCACACAGTGGTAATGGTAAATCAAACAAAACTTAAAAAAAAAACACCTTGTGTCTGCCATTTGTGTGTCGACCTTTGCCATGTTGACCTTTTGTACCTGTTGATCTACTTCTGTGGGTCTATCCTGGTTGGTGCCAAGTACTTCTAGAAACCTTATGATTATTGCTCAACTTTTTACTAGGAACCCGATCCCACTTCCCTCTGCATGCCTGGACCTCTGATTACCTTCCAGCTCTTCAAACTGGTTCCCTCATGCAGTCCAGTTGTGCACCACCATCAAGTGGCAGCCACACAACAAGGAGCAACTGGGAGCTGAAGAACAGAAGAAATCAACACAATGGAAAATAACAAGAAATCCGGAAGAGTCGAATTAGGGTAAGAACTGAAATTGTGTCCTATTTACTGCTTCAAACCAGACTCTACTCCACCTGTTCTATGATGTAAGATCCAATTCACCTCACACAACTATAAATAAACCTGAAATAAGGCACAAACACAAAGGCTCTATCAACTGAAGTGTAACCCAGATGGGTGGCCAAGAAAGCATTACCTCTTCCAGCTCTGGCTAATAATAATAATTATAATAATAATAATAATAATAATAATAATATAACAAAATGAGTGTAGATACATGGGCATAACTATAGTGATTGCAAGGGGTGCCCAGTGGTTCAGAGAGGGGGGGGGGTGGACCCAGGTCATATAGTTGCATACCAATTTCAAAGACTTCCCTGCTAAGCAACTGGGGGGTCATTCAGACCTGATCGCTACTGTGCATTTTCGCACAGCGGGCGATCAGATCCTTACTGCGCATGCATATGAACCGCAATGTGCACGCGCGTCGGACAACAACAACGTGCACCGCTGGTCAGCGATGGGATGGTGCGAAAAACCGATCGCATGGGCGTTCGCAAGGTAATTGACTGTTAGGGTCTCCTGCTCTGTGCTGCCACGTCGTCATGGCAACCGGGAGACAAGTGCTAGCGGAGTAACCTGAGCGTAGCTGATACTCCGGTTCGGGTCTTTTGCTGTGCAGTGGTTACAGGCTCTGTGCACGGCAGGGATCCGGTGCTGGTTTTTGTGCTCACAGTCTGTGAGGTCTGAGTGGGGCGTGGACAGCACCTGCTATATAAACCCTCTTCTCAGGTTAGGCAGATGCTGCTGAATCTTTGTTGGTTAGTCAGTTCCTGAAAGCTAGCTAGTACTGTGTAAACTTTGTATTTGTTTGTTGCTTACTGCAAATAGGCCTTGGGATTTGGTATTACACTCTGCCAATCCAGACCTAGCAGTAAGACTGGAGTCAGTCGTTTAACCTGCTGGGGTTCTTTTGCTACTCTGTGAACCTAGCAAGTTTGCGGCTTTATTCTCAGACTTGCCTGCCAAAATCCTTTCTCACTGTGCAAGGTGTTCAGGTGTCAGTTTAGTGGCAGTAAGCTGAACCAGTGCACTGCAAGTGAGGACTAGGATTGTGGAGACTCTCCTTGTGTCTATTATTCCATCTCTGACCAAGGAGTTTACTGCCACACCCGTTGGTAACCCTTTAGGGTTTTGCTGTTGCCCTTAGCAACAGCATTTCGGGTTCTCTACGTATTAAATCACTACATCTTGCTTCTTTCCATCTGAGCATTCCTAATATTAGGGAGACACCCAGTTTCTTAGCCGTTGGGCTTCTCTGTTCACTTTGTGTTTATTTTGTTACCCTATCACCTTCTGTGTATGTAATGTCATATTCCCCAGTCTGTCTGTGAGTTCATTTGTTTTGCATCCCTCACCGTTCAGACACCAGTACATTCCTGCAGGCACTGATGTGCATAACATATTCAGCAGCCTAATACTCCTGTTGAAATTTTGTGGGAATATGGAGCATACCCCTCAAAATACTTTGCAACAGGTGGTCGATCAGGTGCAGGTCCTGACTCGACAATTTAATGATTTGTCCATTAAAATGCACACCTCGCAGGCCGCTGGTGGAGCTCCCGCAGCAGCAGTACCTTCAGGGGTTAAGGAGCCGAAAGTAAATCTCCCGGATCGTTTTTCTGGAGATCGCTCGCAGTTCTTTTGTTTCAAGGAGAGCTGCAAGCTATATTTCCAGCTTAGGCCTCAGTCTTCTGGGTCGGAGATTCAGCGAGTGGGCATAGTGATTTCCCTGCTACAAGGAGACCCACAGGTCTGGGCATATGGGTTGCAGCCTGACTGTCCGTCTCTTAAAAGTGTTGATGCTTATTTTACGGCACTGGGCATGTTGTATGATGACCCTGACAAGACGGCCTCAGCCGAGGCTCAGATTTGGATCCTTAAGCAAGGGCGAAGGCCAGTTGAGGTTTATTGTACGGAGTTTCGGAGGTTGGCCCATGATACCCAGTGGAATGACCCAGCCCTGAGACACCAGTACCGAAGAGGTCTTTCTAACCAGTTAAAAGACCAACTGGTACAATATCCCTTGCCTGATAGCTTGGATCAGCTCATGCAGTTATCCATTCGGGTGGATAGACGGCTGAGAGAGCGCAGGCTTGAAAGGGAGACCGAGGTTTCCTTCTTTCCCAAGGGAACCTCAGACTCTGAGTAATTTTCCGAGGAGCCTATGCAGATTGGGGCTACCCGCCTCTCCTCGCGTGAGAAGACGCGGAGGAGACAGCAGGGGTTATGTTTGTACTGTGGGAATAAAGGTCATGTGATAGTATCATGCCCAGAAAAGCCGGAAAACTTCAGGGCCTGAGGGTGATGGGAAATATCCTGTCAGGCCAGAAGTCAGAATTTCCCAAGAAGACTTTTATCATTCCGGTGACCTTGAAGATCCTCGGTCAAACTGTCAAGACTGAGGCCATTGTGGACAGTGGGGCCGACGGGGTTTTTATGGACCGCTAATTCGCCCTGAAACACTCGGTTCCCTTAGTACCCTTGGCATCGGAAATTGAGATTTGTGGGTTAAACGGGGAACCATTATCCCAGGGTAAAATTACCTCTTGCACTAGCCAGATTTCTTTGTCTATTGGAGCCACACACTCTGAAAAATTGTCCTTTTATGTGACTGTCTGTACTTTTGCCCCATTGGTGTTGGGGTTACCCTGGTTAAGGGCCCACAATCCTCAATTTGACTGGGTCTCTGGGGAGATTCTTAGTTGGGGTACTGATTGTTTCAGGAGTTGCTTGAGCCTTCCAGTCAGGCTTTCGCAGCTAAATTTGCCAGGATTGCCAGGATATTATGTAGATTTTGCGGACGTGTTCTCCAAAAGAGTTGCAGAGGTACTACCTCCCCATCGCCCCTATGACTGTGCCATTGATTTGTTGCCGAATGCTAAGCTTCCTAAGAGCAGGTTGTACTCCCTGTCACGTCCTGAGACTCAGGCTATGGCAGAGTACATTCAGGAGAACTTGGCTAAGGGATTTATCAGACCTTCACAGTCTCCAGTTGGGTCGGGGTTCTTCTTCGTGGGTAAAAAGGACGGTTCGTTGCGACCCTGCATCGACTTCAGGGAATTGAACCGTATCACGATTAAAAACTCATACCCACTGCCTCTCATTTCGGTCTTGTTTGACCAGCTTCGTACTGCCACCATTTTTTCTAAGATTGACCTACGCGGTGCGTACAATCTAATCCGAATAAGAGAGGGGGATGAATGGAAGACTGCCTTTAATACCCACTCAGGGCATTATGAATATTTGGTGATGCCTTTTGGGCTCTGTAATGCCCCGGCAGTCTTCCAGGACTTCATGAACGATGTGCTCAGGGAATATTTGGATAGATTCTTAGTTGTATACTTAGATGACATCCTAATCTTCTCCCATTCCCTGGAGGAACATCGGAAGCATGTACGCTTAGTCCTCCAGAAAATCAGAGACCACCGGCTTGGGGCGAAGCTGGAGAAGTGCGAATTTGAAGTTCAGCAAATCGCATTTCTAGGATATATTATCTCCCCAGAAGGTTTCCAAATGGAGGATTCCAAGGTACAGGCAGTCCTGGATTGGGTGCAGCCCACTAGTTTGAAGGCGCTTCAGCGTTTTCTGGGCTTTGCGAATTTTTATAGACGATTTATCGCTGGATTTTCGTCTATAGTTGCGCCCTTGGTGGCACTCACTAAGAAAGGGGCGGATGTTGCTCACTGGTCTTGTGAGGCCAAAGCGGCTTTTGCCCGTCTCAAAAGGGCATTTGTCTCGGCCAAGGTGCTGCGACACCCAGATCCAGAGCGTCCTTTTGTGGTGGAGGTGGATGCCTCTGAGATGGGTATTGGGGCAGTGCTCTCTCAGATGGGGGTGTCTGATAATCGCCTTCATCCCTGTGCTTACTTTTCCCGTAAATTTTCGCCTGCCGAGATGAATTATGACGTGGGTAACCGGGAATTGTTGGCTATTAAGGATGCACTCGAGGAGTGGAGACACTGGCTTGACGGGGCTAAGTTTGTGGTGGACTTGCCCAAATCCTCGGGGATGACAGCCATCTGGGTTGTCGTTGACAGGTTTTCGAAGATGGCGCACTTCGTTCCATTGGTTGGGCTGCCATCGGCCAGACGCATGTCTGAATTATTTATGCTGCATGTTGTGCGCCTCCACGGGTTGCCACTTGATGTGGTCTCTGACCGCGGATCCCAGTTTGTGGCCAAATTCTGGAGGGCATTTTGTTCCGATCTCCAGATTTCTGTCAGCTTGTCGTCAGGCTACCATCCGCAGTCTAATGGGCAGACTGAAAGGGTGAACCAGTCCTTGGAGCAGTTCCTCAGATGTTATGTCTCCAAGTGTCAGACTGACTGGGTTGCTCATCTGTCCATGGCGGAGTTTGCCTATAACAACGCGGCTCACTCTGCTACAGGGATCTCTCCCTTCCTTTGTGTGTATGGGCATCATCCTAAGGCCAATTCTTTTGACCCCCTGGACTCCACGCCTGGTGGTTCCTCTGTGGTTTCGGTCCTTAGAGGTATTTGGAGGAAAGTGAAGAAAGCCCTTGTGTCTGTGTCATTAGTGACCAAAAGGGTTTTTGATAAGCGGAAAAGACCCTGCAGCTTGAAATTAGGAGACTTCGTCTGGTTGTCTACCAAGAATTTGAAGTTGAGACAGCCATCTCATAAGTTAGGCCCCCGGTTCATCGGTCCTTATAAGATCACTAGGGTTATCAATCCGGTGGCATTTCAGTTAGATCTACCCCGTTCTTTGGGTATCAATAAAACATTTCATTGCTCCCTTTTAAAACGGGCGATTAGTAATCCTTCTTCCAGTGGAAGACCTTCCCCTCTTCTGATACGTGGCCAGAGGGAGTTTGTTGTTGAAAGGATTCTTGACTCCAAGATGGTTCGGGGTCGGCTGTCATTTTTGGTGCACTGGAAGGGGTATGGCCCGGAGGAGCGGTCGTGGGTGCGCAGTTGTGATCTTCATGCCCCCAGACTGTTACGCTCTTTCTTCTCGCAGTTCCCCGATAAACCCGGTGGTAGGGGTTCTTTGACCCCTTGTCAGAGGGGGGGTACTGTTAGGGTCTCCTGCTCTGAGCTGCCACGTCGTCATGGCACCCGGGAGACAAGTGCTAGCGGAGTAACCTGAGCGTAGCTGATACTCCGGTTCGGGTCTTTTGCTGTGCAGTGGTTACAGGCTCTGTGCACGGCAGGGATCCGGTGCTGGTTTTTGTGCTCACAGTCTGTGAGGTCTGAGTGGGGCGTGGACAGCACCTGCTATATAAACCCTCTTCTCAGGTTAGGCAGATGCTGCTGAATCTTTGTTGGTTAGTCAGTTCCTGAAAGCTAGCTAGTACTGTGTAAACTTTGTATTTGTTTGTTGCTTACTGCAAATAGGCCTTGGGATTTGGTATTACACTCTGCCAATCCAGACCTAGCAGTAAGACTGGAGTCAGTCGTTTAACCTGCTGGGGTTCTTTTGCTACTCTGTGAACCTAGCAAGTTTGCGGCTGTATTCTCAGACTTGCCTGCCAAAATCCTTTCTCACTGTGAAAGGTGTTCAGGTGTCAGTTTAGTGGCAGTAAGCTGAACCAGTGCACTGCAAGTGAGGACTAGGATTGTGGAGACTCTCCTTGTGTCTATTATTCCATCTCTGACCAAGGAGTTTACTGCCACACCCGTTGGTAACCCTTTAGGGTTTTGCTGTTGCCCTTAGCAACAGCATTTCGGGTTCTCTACGTATTAAATCACTACATCTTGCTTCTTTCCATCTGAGCATTCCTAATATTAGGGAGACACCCAGTTTCTTAGCCGTTGGGCTTCTCTGTTCACTTTGTGTTTATTTTGTTACCCTATCACCTTCTGTGTATGTAATGTCATATTCCCCAGTCTGTCTGTGAGTTCATTTGTTTTGCATCCCTCACCGTTCAGACACCAGTACATTCCTGCTGGCACTGATGTGCATAACATTGACAGGAAGAGGCCACTTGTGGGTGGCAACTCACCGTTTACAGGGAGTGTCCGGAAAAAGCAGGCGTGTCCAAGCATTTTCATGGAGGGTGTCTGACGTCAGCTGCGGCCCCGATCAGCCTGTTCTCATCACACTGGAGGAGTAAGTCCTGGGCTGCACATAGACTGCACAAAGTGGATTTTTGCAGCTCTGCGTACACATGGATCGCACACTTGCATGGCAAATATACACTCCCCCTGGAGGCGGTGACTATCCGAACGCAGGACTGCAAACTTTGCAGCCCAGCTATCTGGTCTGAATCAGATCCGGGTCTGATCCATTGCCCGTTGTGTGACATTACATTTTCAGTGAGAGGAGTGTTTAGTGGATGTTATAATGGTAAGAGGGCACTGTAATGTGGCATAATATGAATTTGATGGCACTGTAATGTGTCATAATCAGAGCTGCTCATTGTATTGTGGAGGGCACAATAATGTTACATGCAGTAATAAGAACTGGGGAATTGTAATGTGGCACAACATGAAATGGAGACACTATAGTGTGGCATAATATGAACTGGGACATAATGTGAATTGGGGATACTGTGTGGCATAAAATGTATGGCAGTCCTACAATGTGTCCTCATGTAAACTAGGAAACTATGACGGTTTGTAAAATAAACTACTGTAGGACACTACTATGGGGCATAAGATTAATTAAGACACTACTAGGGTTCAGAAAATGAACTAGTGTACTATTTTGGTGCATAACATGAATAACTGATGCAAGAGAGGTGTCTCTAAAGAAGAAATCTGGACATGGGCCACGTCAATATGTTGCTATGGGGCCTACACATTTCTGGTTACTGTGCGGATGTACCGCACACCTACAACACAAGCTGAGTTGTGTAAGCACCACTCCTCCCCCTTAACTGGCATCGTACTACTCTGCCCAACTTCTATCTACTGTAGGTGCTCAGTTTCCCCATTTTGGCACATACAACTGACCCCATAAAAGGGGTGTGTGTCCTACGTCTACCTACAACACCCTTGTGTGGAACAAAGCTTTCTCACCATGTGGTCAAAATGAAAAGTAATAAAAAAACAAATGAATAAAAATCAAAACAACCAAAATTTAAAATTTATAGAACATGGGTCTTAGTCGCAATCGGATGTTCCAAAACTGATTAACGTGATTGCATTGATTACTTGGAAATGCGACACTTGTATATCTGTGCCCAACTGAACTCATAATGAAAAAAAGGTTGCACCCGCTACATTGTAGCGCTTCATGGCCCTCATTCCGAGTTGTTCGCTCGCAAGGCGATTTTAGCAGAGTTACACACGCTAAGCCGCCGCCTACTGGGAGTGAATCTTAGCTTCTTAAAATTGCGAACGATGTATTCGCAATATTGCGATTACAAACTACTTAGCAGTTTCATGGTAGCTTCAGACTTACTCGGCATCTGCGATCAGTTCACTGCTTGTCGTTCCTGGTTTGACGTCATAAACACTAGAGATGAGCGCCGGAAATTTTTCGGGTTTTGTGTTTTGGTTTTGGGTTCGGTTCCGCGGCCGTGTTTTGGGTTCGACCGCGTTTTGGCAAAACCTCACCGAATTTTTTTTGTCGGATTCGGGTGTGTTTTGGATTCGGGTGTTTTTTTCAAAAAACACAAAAAAACAGCTTAAATCATAGAATTTGGGGGTCATTTTGATCCCAAAGTATTATTAACCTCAAAAACCATAATTTACACTCATTTTCAGTCTATTCTGAATACCTCACACCTCACAATATTATTTTTAGTCCTAAAATTTGCACCTAGGTCGCTGGATGACTAAGCTAAGCGACCCTAGTGGCCGACACAAACACCGGGCCCATCTAGGAGTGTCACTGCAGTGTCACGCAGGATGTCCCTTCCAAAAAACCCTCCCCAAACAGCACATGACGCAAAGAAAAAAAGAGGCGCAATGAGGTAGCTGTGTGAGTAAGATAAGCGACCCTAGTGGCCGACACAAACACCGGGCCCATCTAGGAGTGTCACTGCAGTGTCACGCAGGATGTCCCTTCCAAAAAACCCTCCCCAAACAGCACATGACGCAAAGAAAAAAAGAGGCGCAATGAGGTAGCTGTGTGAGTAAGATAAGCGACCCTAGTGGCCGACACAAACACCGGGCCCATCTAGGAGTGTCACTGCAGTGTCACGCAGGATGTCCCTTCCAAAAAACCCTCCCCAAACAGCACATGACGCAAAGAAAAAAAGAGGCGCAATGAGGTAGCTGTGTGAGTAAGATAAGCGACCCTAGTGGCTGACACAAACACCGGGCCCATCTAGGAGTGGCACTGCAGTGTCACGCAGGATGTCCCTTCCAAAAAACCCTCCCCAAACAGCACATGATGCAAAGAAAAAAAGAGGCGCAATGAGGTAGCTGTGTGAGTAAGATAAGCGACCCTAGTGGCCGACACAAACACCGGGCCCATCTAGGAGTGTCACTGCAGTGTCACGCAGGATGTCTCTTCCAAAAAACCCTCCCCAAACAGCACATGACGCAAAGAAAAAAAGAGGCGCAATGAGGTAGCTGTGTGAGTAAGATAAGCGACCCTAGTGGCCGACACAAACACCGGGCCCATCTAGGAGTGTCACTGCAGTGTCACGCAGGATGTCCCTTCCAAAAAACCCTCCCCAAACAGCACATGACGCAAAGAAAAAAAAGAGGCGCAATGAGGTAGCTGTGTGAGTAAGATAAGCGACCCTAGTGGCCGACACAAACACCGGGCCCATCTAGGAGTGGCACTGCAGTGTCACGCAGGATGTCCCTTCCAAAAAACCCTCCCCAAACAGCACATGACGCAAAGAAAAATTAAAGAAAAAAGAGGTGCAAGATGGAATTGTCCTTGGGCCCTCCCACCCACCCTTATGTTGTATAAACAGGACATGCACACTTTTACCAACCCATCATTTCAGTGACAGGGTCTGCCACACGACTGTGACTGAAATGACGGGTTGGTTTGGACCCCCACCAAAAAAGAAGCAATTAATCTCTCCTTGCACAAACTGGCTCTACAGAGGCAAGATGTCCACCTCATCATCATCCTCCGATATATCACCGAGTACATCCCCCTCCTCACAGATTATCAATTCGTCCCCACTGGAATCCACCATCTCAGCTCCCTGTGTACTTTGTGGAGGCAATTGCTGCTGGTCAATGTCTCCACGGAGGAATTGATTATAATTCATTTTAATGAACATCATCTTCTCCACATTTTCTGGATGTAACCTCGTACGCCGATTGCTGACAAGGTGAGCGGCGGCACTAAACACTCTTTCGGAGTACACACTTGTGGGAGGGCAACTTAGGTAGAATAAAGCCAGTTTGTGCAAGGGCCTCCAAATTGCCTCTTTTTCCTGCCAGTATAAGTACGGACTGTGTGACGTGCCTACTTGGATGCGGTCACTCATATAATCCTCCACCATTCTTTCAATGGTGAGAGAATCATATGCAGTGACAGTAGACGACATGTCCGTAATCGTTGTCAGGTCCTTCAGTCCGGACCAGATGTCAGCATCAGCAGTCGCTCCAGACTGCCCTGCATCATTGCCAGCGGGTGGGCTCGGAATTCTGAGCCTTTTCCTCGCACCCCCAGTTGCGGGAGAATGTGAAGGAGGAGATGTTGACAGGTCGCGTTCCGCTTGACTTGACAATTTTCTCACCAGCAGGTCTTTCAACCCCAGCAGACTTGTGTCTGCCGGAAAGAGAGATCCAAGGTAGGCTTTAAATCTAGGATCGAGCACGGTGGCCAAAATGTAGTGCTCTGATTTCAACAGATTGACCACCCGTGAATCCTTGTTAAGCGAATTAAGGGCTCCATCCACAAGTCCCACATGCCTAGCGGAATCGCTCCGTGTTAGCTCCTCCTTCAATGTCTCCAGCTTCTTCTGCAAAAGCCTGATGAGGGGAATGACCTGACTCAGGCTGGCAGTGTCTGAACTGACTTCACGTGTGGCAAGTTCAAAGGGCATCAGAACCTTGCACAACGTTGAAATCATTCTCCACTGCACTTGAGACAGGTGCATTCCACCTCCTATATCGTGCTCAATTGTATAGGCTTGAATGGCCTTTTGCTGCTCCTCCAACCTCTGAAGCATATAGAGGGTTGAATTCCACCTCGTTACCACTTCTTGCTTCAGATGATGGCAGGGCAGGTTCAGTAGTTTTTGGTGGTGCTCCAGTCTTCTGTACGTGGTGCCTGTACGCCGAAAGTGTCCCGCAATTCTTCTGGCCACCGACAGCATCTCTTGCACGCCCCTGTCGTTTTTTAAAAAATTCTGCACCACCAAATTCAAGGTATGTGCAAAACATGGGACGTGCTGGAATTTGCCCATATTTAATGCACACACAATATTGCTGGCGTTGTCCGATGCCACAAATCCACAGGAGAGTCCAATTGGGGTAAGCCATTCCGCGATGATCTTCCTCAGTTGCCGTAAGAGGTTTTCAGCTGTGTGCGTATTCTGGAAAGCGGTGATACAAAGCGTAGCCTGCCTAGGAAAGAGTTGGCGTTTGCGAGATGCTGCTACTGGTGCCGCCGCTGCTGTTCTTGCGGCGGGAATCCATACATCTACCCAGTGGGCTGTCACAGTCATATAGTCCTGACCCTGCCCTGCTCCACTTGTCCACATGTCCGTGGTTAAGTGGACATTGGGTACAACTGCATTTTTTAGGACACTGGTGAGTCTTTTTCTGACGTCCGTGTACATTCTCGGTATCGCCTGCCTAGAGAAGTGGAACCTAGATGGTATTTGGTAACGGGGGCACACTGCCTCAATAAATTGTCTAGTTCCCTGTGAACTAACGGCGGATACCGGACGCACGTCTAACACCAACATAGTTGTCAAGGCCTCAGTTATCCGCTTTGCAGCAGGATGATTGCTGTGATATTTCATCTTCCTCGCAAAGGACTGTTGGACAGTCAATTGCTTACTGGAAGTAGTACAAGTGGGCTTACGACTTCCCTTCTGGGATGACCATCGACTCCCAGCAGCAACAACAGCAGCGCCAGCAGCAGTAGGCGTTACACGCAAGGATGCATCGGAGGAATCCCAGGCAGGAGAGGACTCGTCAGAATTGCCAGTGACATGGCCTGCAGGACTATTGGCATTCCTGGGGAAGGAGGAAATTGACACTGAGGGAGTTGGTGGGGTGGTTTGCGTGAGCTTGGTTACAAGAGGAAGGGATTTACTGGTCAGTGGACTGCTTCCGCTGTCGCCCAAAGTTTTTGAACTTGTCACTGACTTATTATGAATGCGCTGCAGGTGACGTATAAGGGAGGATGTTCCGAGGTGGTTAACGTCCTTACCCCTACTTATTACAGCTTGACAAAGGCAACACACGGCTTGACACCTGTTGTCCGCTTTTCTGTTGAAATACCTCCACACTGAAGAGCTGATTTTTTTGGTATTTTCACCAGGCATGTCAACGGCCATATTCCTCCAACGGACAACAGGTGTCTCCCCGGGTGCCTGACTTAAACAAACCACCTCACCATCAGAATCCTCCTGGTCAATTTCCTCCCCAGCGCCAGCAACACCCATATCCTCCTCATCCTGGTGTACTTCAACACTGACATCTTCAATCTGACTATCAGGAACTGGACTGCGGGTGCTCCTTCCAGCACTTGCAGGGGGCGTGCAAATGGTGGAAGGCGCATGCTCTTCACGTCCAGTGTTGGGAAGGTCAGGCATCGCAACCGACACAATTGGACTCTCCTTGTGGATTTGGGATTTCGAAGAACGCACAGTTCTTTGCGGTGCTTTTGCCAGCTTGAGTCTTTTCAGTTTTCTAGCGAGAGGCTGAGTGCTTCCATCCTCATGTGAAGCTGAACCACTAGCCATGAACATAGGCCAGGGCCTCAGCCGTTCCTTGCCACTCCGTGTGGTAAATGGCATATTGGCAAGTTTACGCTTCTCCTCCGACAATTTTATTTTAGGTTTTGGAGTCCTTTTTTTACTGATATTTGGTGTTTTGGATTTGACATGCTCTGTACTATGACATTGGGCATCGGCCTTGGCAGACGACGTTGCTGGCATTTCATCGTCTCGGCCATGACTAGTGGCAGCAGCTTCAGCACGAGGTGGAAGTGGATCTTGATCTTTCCCTAATTTTGGAACCTCAACATTTTTGTTCTCCATATTTTAATAGGCACAACTAAAAGGCACCTCAGGTAAACAATGGAGATGGATGGATACTAGTATACTTATGGATGGACTGCCGAGTGCCGACACAGAGGTAGCTACAGCCGTGGACTACCGTACTTTACTGTGTCTGCTGCTAATATAGACTGGTTGATAATGAGATGTAGTATGTATAAAGAAGAAAGAAAAAAAAAACCACGGGTAGGTGGTATACAATTATGGATGGACTGCCGAGTGCCGACACAGAGGTAGCTACAGCCGTGGACTACCGTACTGTACTGTGTCTGCTGCTAATATAGACTGGATGATAATGAGATGTAGTATGTATAAAGAAGAAAGAAAAAAAAAACCACGGGTAGGTGGTATACAATTATGGATGGACTGCCGAGTGCCGACACAGAGGTAGCTACAGCCGTGGACTACCGTACTGTACTGTGTCTGCTGCTAATATAGACTGGATGATAATGAGATGTAGTATGTATAAAGAAGAAAGAAAAAAAAAACCACGGGTAGGTGGTATACAATTATGGATGGACTGCCGAGTGCCGACACAGAGGTAGCTACAGCCGTGGACTACCGTACTGTACTGTGTCTGCTGCTAATATAGACTGGTTGATAATGAGATGTAGTATGTATAAAGAAGAAAGAAAAGAAAAAACCACGGGTAGGTGGTATACAATTATGGATGGACTGCCGAGTGCCGACACAGAGGTAGCTACAGCCGTGGACTACCGTACTGTACTATGTCTGCTGCTAATATAGACTGGATGATAATGAGATGTAGTATGTATTAGAGATGAGCGTGTTCGGTTCCTCGGAATCCGAACCCGCCCGAACTTCAGCTTTTTTTACACGGATCCGAGCGACTCGGATCTTCCCGCCTTGCTCGGTTAACCCGAGCGCGCCCGAACGTCATCATGACGCTGTCGGATTCTCGCGAGGCTCGGATTCTATCGCGAGACTCGGATTCTATATAAGGAGCCGCGCGTCGCCGCCATTTTACACGTGCATTGAGATTGATAGTGAGAGGACGTGGCTGGCGTCCTCTCCGTTTAGAGAAGAAATAGATAGGAGAGTGAGAGTGAGACAGTGACACTTCATTTACTGGAGCTTAGGAGGAGTACTCAGACAGAGAGTGCAGAATTTTGCTGATAGTATTAGTTAGTTATACTAGTGACAGAGTGAGACAGTGACACTTCATTTACTGGAGCTTAGGAGGAGTACTCAGACAGAGAGTGCAGAATTTTGCTGATAGTATTAGTTAGTTATACTAGTGACTGACCAGTGACCACCAGTGCAGTTTTATATTATTTAACATAATCCGTTCTCTGCCTGAAAAAACGATACACAGTGACTCAGTCACATACCATATCTGTGCTCAGCCCAGTGTGCTGCTGCATCATCTATGTATAATATCTGACTGTGCTCACACAGCTTAATTGTGGGGGAGACTGGGGAGCAGTTAGGTTATAGCAGGAGCCAGGAGTACATATTAAAAAATTAAACAGTGCACACTTTTTTTCTGCAGGAGTGCCACTGCCAGTGTGACTGACCAGTGACCTGACCACCAGTATATAGTATACTATATTGTATTGTGAATGTCTGCCTGTAAAAGTTAAACACACGTCGTGTGACTTGTGTGGTGTTTTTTTATTCTATAAAATAAAAAACTCATTCTGCTGACAGACAGTGTCCAGCAGGTCCGTCATTATATAATATATACCTGTCCGGCTGCAGTAGTGATATATATATATTTTTTATATCATTATTTATCATCCAGTCGCAGCAGACACAGTACGGTAGTTCACGGCTGTAGCTACCTCTGTGTCGGCACTCGGCAGTCCATCCATAATTGTATACCACCTACCCGTAGTTTTTTTTTTCTTTCTTCTTTATACATACTACATCTCATTATCATCCAGTCTATATTAGCAGCAGACACAGTACAGTACGGTAGTCCACGGCTGTAGCTACCTCTGTGTCGGCACTCGGCAGTCCGTCCATAATTGTATACCACCTACCCGTGGTTTTTTTTTTTCTTTCTTCTTTATACATACTACATCTCATTATCAACCAGTCTATATTAGCAGCAGACACAGTACGGTAGTCCACGGCTGTAGCTACCTCTGTGTCGGCACTCGGCAGTCCATCCATAATTGTATACCACCCACCCGTGGTTTTTTTTTCTTTCTTCTTTATACATACTACATCTCATTATCATCCAGTCTATATTAGCAGCAGACACAGTACAGCACGGTAGTCCACGGCTGTAGCTACCTCTGTGTCGACACTCGGCAGTCCGTCCATAATTGTATACCACCTACCCGTGGTTTTTTTTTTCTTTCTTCTTTATACATACTACATCTCATTATCATCCAGTCTATATTAGCAGCAGACACAGTACAGTACGGTAGTCCACGGCTGTAGCTACCTCTGTGTCGGCACTCGGCAGTCCATCCATAATTGTATACCACCTACCCGTGTTTTTTTTTTCTTTCTTCTTTATACATACTACATCTCATTATCATCCAGTCTATATTAGCAGCAGACACAGTACAGTACAATAGTCCACGGCTGTAGCTACCTCTGTGTCGGCACTCGGCAGTCCGTCCATAATTGTATACCACCTACCCGTGGTTTTTTTTTCTTTCTTCTTTATACATACTACATCTCATTATCATCCAGTCTATATTAGCAGCAGACACAGTACAGTACGGTAGTCCACGGCTGTAGCTACCTCTGTGTCGGCACTCGGCAGTCCGTCCATAATTGTATACCACCTACCCGTGGTTTTTTTTTCTTTCTTCTTTATACATACTACATCTCATTATCAACCAGTCTATATTAGCAGCAGACACAGTACGGTAGTCCACGGCTGTAGCTACCTCTGTGTCGGCACTCGGCAGTCCATCCATAATTGTATACCACCTACCCGTAGTTTTTTTTTTCTTTCTTCTTTATACATACTACATCTCATTATCATCCAGTCTATATTAGCAGCAGACACAGTACAGTACGGTAGTCCACGGCTGTAGCTACCTCTGTGTCGGCACTCGGCAGTCCGTCCATAATTGTATACCACCTACCCGTGTTTTTTTTTTTCTTTCTTCTTTATACATACTACATCTCATTATCAACCAGTCTATATTAGCAGCAGACACAGTACGGTAGTCCACGGCTGTAGCTACCTCTGTGTCGGCACTCGGCAGTCCATCCATAATTGTATACCACCCACCCGTGGTTTTTTTTTCTTTCTTCTTTATACATACTACATCTCATTATCATCCAGTCTATATTAGCAGCAGACACAGTACAGTACGGTAGTCCACGGCTGTAGCTACCTCTGTGTCGGCACTCGGCAGTCCGTCCATAATTGTATACCACCTACCCGTGGTTTTTTTTTTCTTTCTTCTTTATACATACTACATCTCATTATCATCCAGTCTATATTAGCAGCAGACACAGTACAGTACGGTAGTCCACGGCTGTAGCTACCTCTGTGTCGGCACTCGGCAGTCCATCCATAATTGTATACCACCTACCCGTGTTTTTTCTTTCTTTCTTCTTTATACATACTACATCTCATTATCATCCAGTCTATATTAGCAGCAGACACAGTACAGTACAATAGTCCACGGCTGTAGCTACCTCTGTGTCGGCACTCGGCAGTCCGTCCATAATTGTATACCACCTACCCGTGGTTTTTTTTTCTTTCTTCTTTATACATACTACATCTCATTATCATCCAGTCTATATTAGCAGCAGACACAGTACAGTACGGTAGTCCACGGCTGTAGCTACCTCTGTGTCGGCACTCGGCAGTCCGTCCATAATTGTATACCACCTACCCGTGGTTTTTTTTCTCTTTCTTCTTTATACATACTACATCTCATTATCAACCAGTCTATATTAGCAGCAGACACAGTACGGTAGTCCACGGCTGTAGCTACCTCTGTGTCGGCACTCGGCAGTCCATCCATAATTGTATACCACCTACCCGTGGTTTTTTTTTTCTTTCTTCTTTATACATACATACTACATCTCATTATCATCCAGTCTATATTAGCAGCAGACACAGTACAGTACAATAGTCCACGGCTGTAGCTACCTCTGTGTCGGCACTCGGCAGTCCATCCATAATTGTATACTAGTATCCATCCATCTCCATTGTTTACCTGAGGTGCCTTTTAGTTGTGCCTATTAAAATATGGAGAACAAAAATGTTGAGGTTCCAAAATTAGGGAAAGATCAAGATCCACTTCCACCTCGTGCTGAAGCTGCTGCCACTTGTCATGGCCGAGACGATGAAATGCCAGCAACGTCGTCTGCCAAGGCCGATGCCCAATGTCATAGTACAGAGCATGTCAAATCCAAAACACCAAATATCAGTAAAAAAAGGACTCCAAAACCTAAAATAAAATTGTCGGAGGAGAAGCGTAAACTTGCCAATATGCCATTTACCATACGGAGTGGCAAGGAACGGCTGAGGCCCTGGCCTATGTTCATGGCTAGTGGTTCAGCTTCACATGAGGATGGAAGCACTCAGCCTCTCGCTAGAAAACTGAAAAGACTCAAGCTGGCAAAAGCACCGCAAAGAACTGTGCGTTCTTCGAAATCCCAAATCCACAAGGAGAGTCCAATTGTGTCGGTTGCGATGCCTGACCTTCCCAACACTGGACGTGAAGAGCATGCGCCTTCCACCATTTGCACGCCCCCTGCAAGTGCTGGAAGGAGCACCCGCAGTCCAGTTCCTGATAGTCAGATTGAAGATGTCAGTGTTGAAGTACACCAGGATGAGGAGGATATGGGTGTTGCTGGCGCTGGGGAGGAAATTGACCAGGAGGATTCTGATGGTGAGGTGGTTTGTTTAAGTCAGGCACCCGGGGAGACACCTGTTGTCCGTGGGAGGAATATGGCCACTGACATGCCTGGTGAAAATACCAAAAAAATCAGCTCTTCGGTGTGGAAGTATTTCAACAGAAATGCGGACAACAGGTGTCAAGCCGTGTGTTGCCTTTGTCAAGCTGTAATAAGTAGGGGTAAGGACGTTAACCACCTCGGAACATCCTCCCTTATACGTCACCTGCAGCGCATTCATAATAAGTCAGTGACAAGTTCAAAAACTTTGGGCGACAGCGGAAGCAGTCCACTGACCAGTAAATCCCTTCCTCTTGTAACCAAGCTCACGCAAACCACCCCACCAACTCCCTCAGTGTCAATTTCCTCCTTCCCCAGGAATGCCAATAGTCCTGCAGGCCATGTCACTGGCAATTCTGACGAGTCCTCTCCTGCCTGGGATTCCTCCGATGCATCCTTGCGTGTAACGCCTACTGCTGCTGGCGCTGCTGTTGTTGCTGCTGGGAGTCGATGGTCATCCCAGAGGGGAAGTCGTAAGCCCACTTGTACTACTTCCAGTAAGCAATTGACTGTTCAACAGTCCTTTGCGAGGAAGATGAAATATCACAGCAGTCATCCTGCTGCAAAGCGGATAACTGAGGCCTTGACAACTATGTTGGTGTTAGACGTGCGTCCGGTACCTGCCGTTAGTTCACAGGGAACTAGACAATTTATTGAGGCAGTGTGCCCCCGTTACCAAATACCATCTAGGTTCCACTTCTCTAGGCAGGCGATACCGAGAATGTACACGGACGTCAGAAAAAGACTCACCAGTGTCCTAAAAAATGCAGTTGTACCCAATGTCCACTTAACCACGGACATGTGGACAAGTGGAGCAGGGCAGGGTCAGGACTATATGACTGTGACAGCCCACTGGGTAGATGTATGGACTCCCGCCGCAAGAACAGCAGCGGCGGCACCAGTAGCAGCATCTCGCAAACGCCAACTCTTTCCTAGGCAGGCTACGCTTTGTATCACCGCTTTCCAGAATACGCACACAGCTGAAAACCTCTTACGGCAACTGAGGAAGATCATCGCGGAATGGCTTATCCCAATTGGACTCTCCTGTGGATTTGTGGCATCGGACAACGCCAGCAATATTGTGTGTGCATTAAATATGGGCAAATTCCAGCACGTCCCATGTTTTGCACATACCTTGAATTTGGTGGTGCAGAATTTTTTAAAAAACGACAGGGGCGTGCAAGAGATGCTGTCGGTGGCCAGAAGAATTGCGGGACACTTTCGGCGTACAGGCACCACGTACAGAAGACTGGAGCACCACCAAAAACTACTGAACCTGCCCTGCCATCATCTGAAGCAAGAAGTGGTAACGAGGTGGAATTCAACCCTCTATATGCTTCAGAGGTTGGAGGAGCAGCAAAAGGCCATTCAAGCCTATACAATTGAGCACGATATAGGAGGTGGAATGCACCTGTCTCAAGCGCAGTGGAGAATGATTTCAACGTTGTGCAAGGTTCTGATGCCCTTTGAACTTGCCACACGTGAAGTCAGTTCAGACACTGCCAGCCTGAGTCAGGTCATTCCCCTCATCAGGCTTTTGCAGAAGAAGCTGGAGACATTGAAGGAGGAGCTAACACGGAGCGATTCCGCTAGGCATGTGGGACTTGTGGATGGAGCCCTTAATTCGCTTAACAAGGATTCACGGGTGGTCAATCTGTTGAAATCAGAGCACTACATTTTGGCCACCGTGCTCGATCCTAGATTTAAAGCCTACCTTGGATCTCTCTTTCCGGCAGACACAAGTCTGCTGGGGTTGAAAGACCTGCTGGTGAGAAAATTGTCAAGTCAAGCGGAACGCGACCTGTCAACATCTCCTCCTTCACATTCTCCCGCAACTGGGGGTGCGAGGAAAAGGCTCAGAATACCGAGCCCACCCGCTGGCGGTGATGCAGGGCAGTCTGGAGCGACTGCTGATGCTGACATCTGGTCCGGACTGAAGGACCTGACAAAGATTACGGACATGTCGTCTACTGTCACTGCATATTATTCTCTCAACATTGAAAGAATGGTGGAGGATTATATGAGTGACCGCATCCAAGTAGGCACGTCACACAGTCCGTACTTATACTGGCAGGAAAAAGAGGCAATTTGGAGGCCCTTGCACAAACTGGCTTTATTCTACCTAAGTTGCCCTCCCACAAGTGTGTACTCCGAAAGAGTGTTTAGTGCCGCCGCTCACCTTGTCAGCAATCGGCGTACGAGGTTACATCCAGAAAATGTGGAGAAGATGATGTTCATTAAAATGAATTATAATCAATTCCTCCGCGGAGACATTGACCAGCAGCAATTGCCTCCACAAAGTACACAGGGAGCTGAGATGGTGGATTCCAGTGGGGACGAATTGATAATCTGTGAGGAGGGGGATGTACACGGTGATATATCGGAGGATGATGATGAGGTGGACATCTTGCCTCTGTAGAGCCAGTTTGTGCAAGGAGAGATTAATTGCTTCTTTTTTGGGGGGGGTCCAAACCAACCCGTCATATCAGTCACAGTCGTGTGGCAGACCCTGTCACTGAAATGATGGGTTGGTTAAAGTGTGCATGTCCTGTTTATACAACATAAGGGTGGGTGGGAGGGCCCAAGGACAATTCCATCTTGCACCTCTTTTTTCTTTTCTTTTTCTTTGCGTCATGTGCTGTTTGGGGAGGTTTTTTTGGAAGGGCCATCCTGCGTGACACTGCAGTGCCACTCCTAGATGGGCCCGGTGTTTGTGTCGGCCTCTAGGGTCGCTTATCTTACTCACACAGTCAGCTACCTCATTGCGCCTCTTTTTTTCTTTGCGTCATGTGCTGTTTGGGGAGGGTTTTTTGGAAGGGCCATCCTGCGTGACACTGCAGTGCCACTCCTAGATGGGCCCGGTGTTTGTGTCGGCCACTAGGGTCGCTTATCTTACTCACACAGTCAGCTACCTCATTGCGCCTCTTTTTTTCTTTGCGTCATGTGCTGTTTGGGGAGGGTTTTTTGGAAGGGCCATCCTGCGTGACACTGCAGTGCCACTCCTAGATGGGCCCGGTGTTTGTGTCGGCCACTAGGGTCGCTTATCTTACTCACACAGTCAGCTACCTCATTGCGCCTCTTTTTTTCTTTGCGTCATGTGCTGTTTGGGGAGGGTTTTTTGGAAGGGCCATCCTGCGTGACACTGCAGTGCCACTCCTAGATGGGCCCGGTGTTTGTGTCGGCCACTAGGGTCGCTTATCTTACTCACACAGCGACCTCGGTGCAAATTTTAGGACTAAAAATAATATTGTGAGGTGTGAGGTATTCAGAATAGACTGAAAATGAGTGTAAATTATGGTTTTTGAGGTTAATAATACTTTGGGATCAAAATGACCCCCAAATTCTATGATTTAAGCTGTTTTTTAGGGTTTTTTGAAAAAAACACCCGAATCCAAAACACACCCGAATCCGACAAAAAAAATTCGGTGAGGTTTTGCCAAAACGCGGTCGAACCCAAAACACGGCCGCGGAACCGAACCCAAAACCAAAACACAAAACCCGAAAAATTTCCGGCGCTCATCTCTAGTATGTATAAAGAAGAAAGAAAAAAAAAACCACGGGTAGGTGGTATACAATTATGGATGGACTGCCGAGTGCCGACACAGAGGTAGCTACAGCCGTGGACTACCGTACTGTACTGTGTCTGCTGCTAATATAGACTGGTTGATAATGAGATGTAGTATGTATAAAGAAGAAAGAAAAAAAAAACCACGGGTAGGTGGTATACAATTATGGATGGACTGCCGAGTGCCGACACAGAGGTAGCTACAGCCGTGGACTACCGTACTGTACTGTGTCTGCTGCTAATATAGACTGGATGATAATGAGATGTAGTATGTATAAAGAAGAAAGAAAAAAAAAACCACGGGTAGGTGGTATACAATTATGGATGGACTGCCGAGTGCCGACACAGAGGTAGCTACAGCCATGGACTACCGTACTGTACTGTGTCTGCTGCTAATATAGACTGGATGATAATGAGATGTAGTATGTATGTATAAAGAAGAAAGAAAAAAAAAACCACGGGTAGGTGGTATACAATTATGGATGGACTGCCGAGTGCCGACACAGAGGTATCTACAGCCGTGAACTACCGTACTGTGTCTGCTGCTAATATAGACTGGTTGATAATGAGATGTAGTATGTATAAAGAAGAAAGACAAAAAAAACCACGGGTAGGTGGTATACAATTATGGATGGACTGCCGAGTGCCGACACAGAGGTAGCTACAGCCGTGGACTACCGTACTGTACTGTGTCTGCTGCTAATATAGACTGGATGATAATGAGATGTAGTATGTATAAAGAAGAAAGAAAAAAAAAACCACGGGTAGGTGGTATACAATTATGGATGGACTGCCGAGTGCCGACACAGAGGTAGCTACAGCCGTGAACTACCGTACTGTGTCTGCTGCTAGTAGACTGGATGATAAATAATGATATAAAAAATATATATATATCACTACTGCAGCCGGACAGGTATATATTATATAATGACGGACCTGCTGGAGTGGACACTGTCTGTCAGCAGAATGAGTTTTTTAATTTTTATAGAATAAAAAAACACCACACAAGTCACACGACGAGTGTACTTTTTCAGGCAGACATTCAATCACAATATACTATACTGGTGGTCAGTGTGGTCAGGTCACTGGTCACAGTGGTCAGTGGTCAGTCACACTGGCAGTGGCACTCTGGCAGCAAAAGTGTGCACTGTTTAATATGTACTCCTGGCTCCTGCTATAACCTATAACTGCTCCCCAGTCTCCCCCACAATTAAGCTGTGTGAGCACAGTCAGATATTATACATAGATGATGCAGCACACTGGGCTGAGCACAGATATGGTATGTGAGTGTGACTGAGTCACTGTGTATCGTTTTTTTCAGGCAGAGAACAAGAACAGAACGGATTATTAAATAATAATAAATTATAAAACTGCACTGGTGGTCAGGTCACTGGTCATCAGTCACTAGTATAACTCCTCCTAAGCTCCAGTAAGTAAATGAAGTGTCTCACTCTCACTCTCCTATCTATTTTAATTTCTAAACGGAGAGGACGCCAGCCACGTCCTCTCCCTATCAATCTCAATGCACGTGTGAAAATGGCCGCGACGCGCGGCTCCTTATATAGAATCCGAGTCTCGCGATAGAATCCGAGCCTCGCGAGAATCCGACAGCGTGATGATGACGTTCGGGCACGCTCGGGTTAACCGAGCAAGGCGGGAAGATCCGAGTCGCTCGGACCCGTGTAAAAAAACATGAAGTTCGGGCGGGTTCGGATTCAGAGAAACCGAACCCGCTCATCTCTAATAAACACACCCAGCGTTCGCCCAGACACTCCTCCGTTTCTCCAGCCACTCCCGCGTTTTTTCCGGAAACGGTAGCGTTTTTATCCACACGCCCATAAAACGCCGTGTTTCCGCCCAGTAACACCCATTTCCTGTCAATCACACTACGATCGCCGGAGCGAAGAAAAAGCCGTGAGTAAAAAAACTATCTTCATAGCAAAATTACTTGGCGCAGTCGCAGTGCGAACATTGCGCATGCGTACTAAGCAGAAAAACGCTGCGATGCAAAGAAAATTACCGAGCGAACGACTCGGAATGAGGGCCCATATACAGACTCTCTTGCACACAGAAATACAGGTGTTGCATATCAAATGAATCAGTGGAGTCTCGTGAAGCAGTTCAGCATTGTGATTTAGATGCACATTTGTTCGATTAAGCCGAGTTGCATGGGCCATGGCATTCCATGAGGCCAAGAAGGGATGTTTTTTGGCGCAACTGCAGCAATAATAAATGAGGACACATCTATATACACCTTCATAACAGATCACAAATATAAATCCACTCATATCTACAATATACTTATACAGTATATTACATTACCACTAAAGTGCTTTATTTATTTATTTAAAAATATAATTCAGAATAGAGTGTTAAAATTACTTCCACCTGCACTCTTCTCTACTTTATGGGGTATATTTACTAGAGATGTGCGGCTGGCACTTTTCGTGTTTTGTGTTTTGGTTCTAATTCCACTTTCGTGTTTTGGTTTTGGCTTGGTTTTGCCAAAACCACCCTTTCGTGTTTTGATTTTGGTTTTGGATCTGGATGATTTTTTTAAAAAACATAAAAACAGCTAAAATCACAGAATTTTGGGGTCATTTTGCTCCTACGGTACTATTAACCTCAATAGCATTCATTTCCACTCATTTCCAGTCTATTCTGAACACCTCAAACTTCACAATATTGTTTTTAGGCCAAAAGGCTGTACCGAGGTTGCTGGATGACTAAGCTAAGCGACACAAGTGTGCGGCACAAACACCTGGCCCATCTAGGAGAGGCACTGCAGTGTCAGACAGGATGGCAGATATAAAAAAAAAGGCCCCAAACAGCACATGATGCAAAGAGGAAAAAGAATTGCAATGAGGTAGTTGTATGACTAAGCCAAGCGACATAAACAATTGGCCCATCTAGGTGTGGCACCATAGTCGTGCGCACAGGGGGTGCCTGGTGCGCACAGGCACCCCCTAATGTCCGTCACCCCCCGCACGCCTGCAGCACAGTGATCGGGGCCAGCCCCATCATTACGCAAGGTACGCTGCTGCGCTCCGCACTTAGAAGGATGCTGCAGCCCGACATACCCTGCAGCAGTTTGACACGACCTCAGACACTGGCGAACCACTGTTCCCCTTCCCCCGTGTGTTTGCTGCCTTCCCCGCGGCTGCTGGCTCATGTCAGATGTGCAAGACAGCCAGGCAGCCGTTCGGGTGTGCTGTGGGGCTGGACCGCAAAGTGTCAGGCGGCCGCTGATGGGGGATCATAGGTGTGGGGCCAGGCAGCTATTGTATCAGCCAGCCGCCGGAGCTCAGCTAGGGGGCCGGGCTGACTGACAAGGCTCATGATGGGCGGAGCTGAGGGGGCAGCAATGTGTTCTCGTCAGCTGGCTGTGCTGCAGTGCTGATAGGCCGGGCTGACTGAGGAGGCGGGCAGCAGGTGGAGCCGATCCTGAGACAGGCAGGAGGATTATCCTGCAGTGCAGCAGACTCAGTAGGACAAGGTGGGAAGCACCACTGACAAGGATCCGCTGGTGCTGATGATCCTGGCTGCAGCCTATCATCAGCACCAGTGGCCCCTCTGTCAGTTGATCATTAGATCCAGATGTAAGAAGGTGGCATGGCGGTTGTGTGCTCCCCCCCCCCCCCCTCTAGGAAACTTCAGTCCAGACTTGGAGTAGTCCTCCTGACTCTATATGGGACCACTTCTGAAAGTCCCTGGCAGCTCCCTCATTATCCCTTGCCTCCCTGCTTCCCCTGGCTTGGCTGGACAGAGGAACTCAGAAGAAATTCCCCATCTGTGTCTCTGCTCCTACCCACCACTACCCTTTGTGTTTGCTCCTCCTCCTCCCCTTATGTGTTTCTATCCCGTTTCTTTTCCTTCTGTACTTCTCCAGCTGCTATCTCCATTCCCCCTCCCCTCGTGTTGCTCTGCCCCTTCCTTATCTGCACCTCTGCTACCACCACGTGTGCATCTGACACCCCAACCCCTGTGACTGGTGGCTGCATCTGTGGCAAAGATGATGTCCAGGGTCACATAGTTCATCTGATAGCAGGTAAGCACAATTTTCCATTGATCAATTAAATTTCTGTTTTATGTGTGTGTGTGTGTGTATATCTATATATATATATATATATATATATATATATATATATATATATATATACATACACACAGGGCCGGCGCTACCATTAGGCAGCTTTAGGCAGCTGCCTATGAGCGCCGGCCACTGGAGGGCGGCACTATCTCCGTCTCAGCTCACCCGAGTTCCTGCTCTTCCGTAAGAGAAGAGGAGCAGGGATGTTGTAGCCGCTCAATTGCTGCCGCCAGCCTGCGCCTCCCCCCCCCCCCCAGTGATAGCACCTTGCCTTGCATATTCCTGACCTGGCCCCGCTCCATTACAACACTCTGAAATTGATCCCTGCACCCCCTGCCCCACCGATCTCGAGCATGATGCCCGCACCCATCCCTCCCCCTCCCACCAATTGCCGGCTCTGGCATGCGTCGTGTCCCCACCCCCCGTGGCAAATTGCAGACTCGGGGGGGGGGGGTGCAGGCTCCTGCCCCCCACATATTAATCCTAGCCCCCCCCTCCCTTCCACAGGCTCAGAGGTTACGCTCCCGCGTGTCCCCCCCCCCCCCCCGTGATTGCAGATTCTTGCAGTTTGGCTGTCCCCCTCCCCCCGTTGCCGCGAGTGCAGGTTCAGTTCCGGCGCCCACATGCGACTTCCAGCCAGCCCCCCAGCAACATACTCCCGCA
The DNA here is from genome assembly GCF_028390025.1 of Pseudophryne corroboree. NCBI lineage: Eukaryota > Metazoa > Chordata > Amphibia > Anura > Myobatrachidae > Pseudophryne > Pseudophryne corroboree. The sequence continues at coordinate 405,787,128 of NC_086452.1, forward strand.
GGTTACCTGCTGCCCCCCCCCCCCCCCCTACTACGAGTGCAGGCTCCAAACGAAGACAGCTGTGTCTCCACTTCAAAGAAAGCCGCGACCGCGATCGCAGCTACCTCTGCAGGGATGAGGGATCTATTGCCGGCAAAGTCTGCATAGTGACCTGCAGATACTGGGAGCTGCTGTGCATGCACAGCACAGCAACTCCATAGTCCTCATCATTCCAGTAGCTATTCCGTGGCTGGCATGTGTCTCTCCTCTGCAACCCAGGTACATATATGTGCAGTACAATGTATATGTCTGTTTAAATGTACAGTATGTGTGTGGTGTGTTTGTGTTATGTATGTTTGTGTGTGGAGTGTATGTGCAGTCTGTGTATTTTGCCTACAAACACACACACTGTCACTGTCGTCACTCTCCCTGTCGTCACTCTCCCTGTCGTCACTGTCTCTCCCTGTCATCACTCTCCCTGTCGTCACTCTCCCTGTCGTCACTGTCGTCACTCTCCCTGTCGTCACTGTCTTTCCCGGTCATCACTCTCCCTGTCATCACTGTCACTCTCCCTGTCATCACTCTCCCTGTCGTCACTGTCATCACTCTCCCTGTCGTCACTCTCCCAGTCGTCACTCTCCCTGTCGTCCCTCTCTTTCCCTGTCGTCACTCTCCCTGTCGTCACTGTCGCTCTCTCCCTGTCTTCTCTGTCTCTCTCTCCCTGTCGTCACTGTCTCTCTCTCCCTGTCGTCACTGTCTCTCTCTCCCTGTCGTCACTCTGGCTGTCCCTGCTGTCACAATTTCAGCTCAATCAGTGTGCTATAATGTGAATTTCGGCTCATTCAGTGTGCTATAATGTGAACTTCGGCTCATTCAGTGTGCTACAATGTGAATTTCGGCTCATTCAGTGTGCTACAATGTGAATTTCGGCTCATTCAGTGTGCTACAATGTGAATTTCGGCTCATTCGGTGTGCTACAATGTGAGTTTCGGCTCATTCAGTGTGCAATAATGTGAATTTCGTCTCATTCAGTGTGCTACAATGTGAATTTTGGATCATTCGGTGTGCTACAATGTGAATTTCGGCTCATTCAGTGTGCTACAATGAGAATTTAGTCTCATTCAGTGTGCTACAATGTGAATTTCGGCTCATTCAGTGTGCTACAATGTGAATTTCGGCTCATTCAGTGTGCTACAATGTGAATTTCGGCTCATTCAGTGTGCTATAATGTGAATTTCGGTTTATTGTGTGCTACAAGGTGAATTTCGGCTCATTCAGTGTGCTGCAAGGTGAATTTCGGCTCATTCAGTGTGCTACAATGTGAATTTCGGCTCATTCAGTGTGCTACAAGGTGAATTTCGGCTCATTCAGTGTGCTGCAAGGTGAATTTCGGCTCATTCAGTGTGCTACAATGTGAATTTCAGCTCATTCAGTGTGCTACAATGTGAATTTCGGCTCATTCAGTGTGCTACAATGTGAATTTCGGCTCATTTAGTGTGCTGCAAGGTGAATTTTGGCTCATTCAGTGTGCTACAATGTGAATTTCGGCTCATTCAGTGTGCTACAATGTGAATTTCGGCTCATACTGTGTGCTTCAATGTGAATTTCGGCTCATACTGTGTGCTTCAATGTGAATTTCGGCTCATTCAGTGTGCTACAAGGTGAATTTCAGTTCATTCAGTGTGCTACAATGTGAATTTCGTCTCATACTGTGTGCTTCAATGTGAATTTTGGCTCATTCAGTGTGCTACAAGGTGAATTTCAGCTCATTCAGTGTGCTACAATGTGAATTTCGGCTCATACTGTGTGCTTCAATGTGAATTTCGGCTCATACTGTGTGCTTCAATGTGAATTTCGTCTCATTCAGTGTGCTTCAAGGTGAATTTCATCTCATTCAGTGTGCTGCAAGGTGAATTTTGGCTCATTCAGTGTGCTACAAGGTGAATTTCAGCTCATTCAGTGTGCTACAATGTGAATTTCGGCTCATACTGTGTGCTTCAATGTGAATTTCGGCTCATACTGTGTGCTACAATGTGAATTTCGGCTCAGTCAGTGTGCTACAAGGTGAATTTCGGCTCATACTGTGTGCTTCAATGTGAATTTCAGCTCATACTGTGTACTTCAATGTGAATTTCCGCTCATTCAGTGTGCTACAAGGTGAATTTCAGCTCATTCAGTGTGCTACAATGTGAATTTCGGCTCATACTGTGTGCTTCAATGTGAATTTCGGCTCATACTGTGTGCTACAATGTGAATTTCGGCTCAGTCAGTGTGCTACAATGTGAATTTCGGCTCATACTGTGTGCTTCAATGTGAATTTCAGCTCATACTGTGTGCTTCAATGTGAATTTCAGCTCATTCAGTGTGCTACAAGGTGAATTTCAGCTCATTCAGTGTGCTTCAATGTGAATTTCGGCTCGTACCGTGTGCTATAATGTGAAAGGGGCACCAGTACTAGATAGTATAAGGGGTTCTACTACACTGGACACGCCCCCTTTTGGGTGACCACGCCCCCTTTTCTGGAGCATGCCCGCCGAAGGCGCGTGCTTAATTACATCCTTGACTTTTGCATACCCCCACTTCAGAATATCCACTTTGAGCACTGTATATATATATATATATATATATTGTGCTGAGAAACCTTGCACCGGCCCTGCATACACACTGTATATTAGTTGTGCCAAGCACTCAATAGTTTCCTGAGTGGGGGTTTAAGGGTATCTGGCACTGCTGGGGGCATACTGTGTGGTGTAATGTGAATTTCCACACATACCGTGTGGTGTAATGTGAATTTGGCTTATACTGTGTGGCATAATGTGAATTCCGCTTATACCGTGTGGCGTAATGTGAATTCCGCTTATACCGTGTGGCGTAATGTGAATTTCAACTCATACCGTGTGGCGTAATGTGAATTTACGCTCATACCATGTGGCGTAATGTAAATGTCAGCTCATACAGTTTGGCGTAATGTGAATTTGGCTCATACCATGTGGCATAATGTGAATGTCAGCTCATACCATGTGGCGTAATGTGAATTTCAGCTCATACAGTGTGGCATAATGTGAATTTCCGCTCATACCGCGTGGGGTGTAATATGAATTTCCACTCATACCGTATGTCGTATTGTGGATTTCCACTCATGCTGTGTGGCATAATGTGTATTTGGCTCATATAGTGTGGCGTAATGTGAATTTCAATTCATACCGTGTGGCGTAATGTGACTTTCCGCTTATACCGTGTGGCGTAATGTGAATTTCAGCTCATACAGTGTGGCTTAATGTGAATTTCCGCTTATACCGTGTGGTGTAATGTGAATTTCTGTTTATACCGTGTGGTGTAATGTAAATTTCCGTTGATACCATGTGGTGTAATGTGAATTTCAGCTCAAACTGTGTGGCGTAATATAAATTTCGGCTCATACTGTTTGGCATAATGTGAATAAGGGGTAACTGGTGAGCATGGGGACATGTGTGACAAATGTCACACTTGTACTGTGGACGAGGAGTCTGATGGCATAGAATGAGGCAGATGTGGCTGTGATGGCACATGTGTAAATATTAAATTTGTGTTGTATTAAAGTTCAATTGTTCCACCCCCCTAAATCTCAAATACTTTTTTTTTTCTTGCTGGGGGGGGGGGGGGGGGCAAGGGTTGGGGTGTAGGGGGGAACTGGAATGTATATGCCCCTAGGTCCACCACTCTCTACTTCCGCCACTGGGTCAGGGATAGGTTGGGGAAGTGTAAGCAGCGATAGGGTGCAGCGGCAGCTAGTACTCAGGGTTATGCCGTAGCGGACAGTCAATACCGACTGGTGGTTGCACCATTATGTTTTATTTTATTTCTCTTGGGTGTATTATATTTACTTTATTAGGAACTATGGAGAAATTAGATTAAGCCATGTGATTTTACTGAGGAAATGTGAAATATTGCTAGACATGTCCCTTGGCGGTGCTAGACACTCCCAAAAGGTGGTGCAAGATATGCCCAAAAGGCGGTGCTAGACACGCCCCTCCAGCGGTGCACCCCCTAATAAAATTAGCTGCGCACGCCTATGTGTGGCAATGCAGTGGCAGACAGGAGGGCAGATATAAAAAAAAAAAGGCCCCAAACAGCACATCATGCAAAGAAGAAAAAGATTTGCAATGAGGTAGTTGTATGACTAAGCCAAGCGACACACACAATTGGCCCATCTAGGCGTGGCACTGCAGTGGCAGACAGGAGGGCAGATATCAAAAAAAGGCCCCTAACTGCACATGATGCAAAGAAGAAAAAAAGGTGTACCGAGGTTGCTGTATGACTAAGCTAAGCGACACAACCACCTGGTCCATCTAGTAGTGTCACGCAGTGGCTGAATGTCGAGAGTGGGACGCAATTGTTCGGTCCACTGACAGCATCTCCAGCACGCTCCAGTCACTTTTAAAAAAATCTGCAATTGGTGGACTTATACGGCAGTACCCCAGGACTAATACAGCAGTACCCCTGGACTCATACAGCAGTGTCACACAGGATGGCACTTTTCAAAAACTAGGCCCCAAACAGCACCTCATGCAAAGATGTCGAAGAGGTGCAATGAGGTAGCTGTATGACTAAGCCAAGCGACACAAACAATTCCAATTGGAATTATACGTCCAAATCACTGGAATTAATTGGCAAGATCACTGTAATTAATAATTGTAAATCACTGACATTAATTAGCAAAATCACTGTAATTATACGTCCAAATCACTGGAATTAAATGGCAAGATTACTGTAATTAATAATTATAAATCACTGACATTAATTGGCAAAATCACTGTAATTATACGTCCAAATCACTGGAATTAAATGGCAAAATCTCGCTATCGCCTGTCTAGTGAAGTGGAATCTAGATGGGATTTGGTACTGGGGACACAATACCTACATCAATTGTCTAAATCCCACTGCACTAATCGCGGATACCGGGCGCACGTCTAACACCAACATAAGTGTCAAGGCCTCAGTTATGAGGGCTTCCATTGTCATGTGAAGCTGAACCACTAGTCATGAACATAGGCCAGGGCCTCAGCCGTTCCTTGCCACTCCGTGTCGTAAATGGCATATTGGCAAGTTTACGTTTCTCCTCAGACCATTTCAATTTCTTTTTTTGGGTCTTTTTACTGAACTTTGGCTTTTTGGATTTTACATGCCCTCTATTATCACATTGGGCATCGGCCTTGGCAGACAACGTTGGTGGCATTTCATCGTCTATGTCATGGCTGGTGGCAGCAGCTTCAGCACTAGGAGGAAGTGGTTCTTGATCTTTCCATATTTTATCCTTCAAATTTTTGTTCTCCATTATTTTTCTGGAGTTATATAAGACAATATGCGGCACAGGAATGACTGATGGCCAGGAACTACCACTGGTCTGATGCAGCACAACACAGCAACACTGCAAGGGACTTGTGGTTGTTGTTGTTATTATTATTATACGGCAGCAGTGGACATACTGTATAGCAGCAGCGTATATCACTGTGACTGCCTGGTCACTGGAATGACTGATGGACAGGACACTACCACTGGTCTGATGCAGCACAACACAAGAACACTGTAAGGGACTTGTGGTTGTTGTTATTATTATTATTATTATACGGCAGCAGTGGACATATAACAGCAGCGTATATTGTCACTGGAATGACTGATGAGACAGGACACTACCACTGGTCTGATGCAGCACAGCACAACAACACTGTAAGGGACTTATGGTTGTTGTTGTTATTATTATTATACGGAAGCAGTGGACATATAGCAGCAGCGTATATCGTCACTGGAATGACTGATGAACAGGACCCTACCACTGGTCTGATGCAGCACAACACTTTATACAGCTACACTGGATATATGGCAGCAGAGAACACCAACACTGTGACTGGCTGGACTGAAACAGCACAATACACTGACTACACTGGACTGGACTAAGCAGCAAAACACAGCACAAGACTCTCCACCCCACTTTCCCGCCCCCATACAGACACTGAACATTGAGGACACGTCCTCTCAATACACTCTCTGAGACTGGAGTGAAAATGGCCGCGACGTGCGGCTCCTTATATGGATTCCAAATCGCGCGAGAATCCGACAGTGGGATGATGACGTTTTGCCGCGTTCGGGTTTCCGAGTCAGGCGGGAAAACCTGAGCCGGGTTCGGAACCGAACTCTGAAGGCAAAGTCCGGTAGGGTTCGGTTCTCTGGGAACTGAACCCGCTCATCTCTATAATATTTACTAAGGTACGGGTTTATAGAAGTGAAGATGCTGTTCGTTGCAAGTAGCAACCAATCAGATTGTAGCTATTATCTTTTAGAAGATGCTAAATTATGTGGGCAGTATTCAATTGTTTTCACCCCCTTCCACACCCGTTCTGTTTCTGGCCTCGGGGGCGCGGTATTATCATTTCAGCTTGCTAGCCCCAGGGTAGCGAGGCACCCAACTCTTTACACAGCTAAACCTTATTACTATGGGTGCGATATGTGCAATAACTGGGATCATTTCAGTGGCAAACGCAGGATTTGCATGGGGGGGTTTCCAGAACTGGGCGGAGCCAATCACGGGGGTGGGGACTGAGGCGACCCAGTATATGCTGGGTCCGTAAAACTAGTGTGTCTGTGTGTGTTGTATATATATATATATATATATATATATCTACACATATATATATATACATATATCTATCTACACACACATATATATATATATATATATACATACACACACACATACATATACACGGGTGGTCTTCAGTATGCCGGCGGTCGGGCTCCCGGCGACCAGCATACCGGCGCCGGGAGCCTGACCGCCGGCATACCGACACTTATTCTCCCTCATGGGGGTCCACGACCCCCCTGGAGGGAGAATAAAATAGTGTGGCGCGCGTAGCGTGGCGAGCGCAGCGAGCCCGCAAGGGGCTCATTTGCGCTCGCCACACTGTTGGTAAGCCGGAGGCCGGCCTCCCGGCGCCGGTATGCTGGTCGCCGGGAGGCCGGCCGCCGGGAGATCGTAGTGAACCCATATACACATATACATAGCATATTAAACATGCATACATATATATATATATATATATATATTTATATATATATATATACACACACACACATACAGTACACATATATATACACATGTATATATATATATATATATATATATCGTGTGTGTGTGTGTGTGTGTGTGTGTGTGTGTGTGTGTGTGTGTTTATATGTATGTATGTATGTATATACATGTGTATATATGTAGGCACATGGATATATATGTACTATAATTAAAATAAAGTAAACTTTTATTGCACTTGCAAGTGCCACCAGGAAGACAGCAGGCTGCAGAGGACGCTAGACAGTCATTAATAATACTCATGCAGCTAAAAAAATAAATAAAAAAAAATTGTTATTTTTTATTTTTTTTTAGTGGAGGGGGGTTTCTGGGTACTCGGAAACCCCCCCTGGGTGCGCCACTGCATTTTACAAAGGAGATTGGGCGTGACATATCATTTGAATACTGCCCTGAGTATGATCTGATTGGTTGCTACGGGTAACATCAACACTTGAATAAACCCACATCTTAGTAAATATAACTCTATGGGGTCTATTTACTTAGCCTTGGATGGAGATAAAGTCGATGGAGATAACGTCCCAGCCAATCGACTCCTAATTGTCATTTCATAGGCTGGGTTTGAAAAATGACAGTTAAGAGCTGATTGGCTGGTACTTTATCTCCATGAACTTTATCTCCGTCCAAGGCTTAGTAAATATCCCCCTATGTCTCATTAGTTCAACTAATTGAGGAACCAACTAGGTACAATGCAATCTTAGACCTGGTATTAACAAACAATGGGGATTTGGTATCAGGTATTATAGTAGGGGAACCCATAGGAAACAGCGACCACAATATGGTCACATTCAATATCAGTTTTCATAAACAGCCCTATACTGGCTCAACTAGGACTCTAAACTTTAGCAAAGCAAATTTTGATAAGATGAGGGTATTTTTCAGGGATATTGAATGGGAAGGTTTGTTTTTAGGAAAAAATACTACGGAGAAATGGGAGGTACTAAAATTCCTGCTAGCTAAAAATACACTCAAATTTATTCCTACGAGCAGCAAAAAAAGGAATAAAAATCATAAACCGATGTGGCTTAACAAAAAGATTAAGGAACTTATGGGCAAGAAAAGGAGAGCATTTAAAAAAATACAAATCTGACAGGGAAGCAGAGTCATTTCAGCACTATAAGGAATGTAACAAAATAGCAAAAAGGAAATAAGAGCGGCTAAAGTAGAAACTGAAAAACTAGTAGCAAAGGAAAGCAAAGCGAATCCCAAAAAATGTTTAAATACATTAATAGCAAGAGATTAAAGAAGGAGAGTATAGGCCCTTTAAAAGACAAGTTAGGAGTCTTAAGCAAAAATGATAATGACATAGCGGACACACTAAATTTGTTTTTTTCAACAGTATTTACTAGAGAGGACCCAATTCAGGGACTAACACATAATCTCAATAATGGGAATATCCCACTGATAGGTACTTATTTATGTGAGGAAGTAGTCTGTGACCGATTAAAACCAGGTCCCGATGGTATATTCACCCAAGGGTTCCAATGGAGCTTCACTCTTTACTTGCAAAACCGCTATTTTTGATCTTTAAGGATTCAGTAATATCAGGTATGGTTCCCAAAGACTGGCGTATAGCGGAAGTAGTGCCTATATTCAAAAAGGGAAGTAAAGCTGAACCAGGTAATTATAGACCAGTTAGTCTTACATCTATAGTGGGGAAAGTATTGGAAGGTATTCTAAGAGATAGTATTCAGAAGTTCCTTGAAGTCAATAAGGTCATTAAAAGGAATCAACATGGGTTTATGAAGGACAGATCCTGTTACTGTTATGAAACAGTAAGCGCAAACCTAGATCAGTGTAAAGAGGTGGATGTAATCTTTTTAGATTTTGCCAAAGCATTCGACATTGTACCACACATGAGACTTATCTACAAGCTACAAGAATCAGGGTTAGGAAGCACAATATGCACTTGGGTCAAAAACTGGTTAGATAATAGGGAGCAGCGCATTGTGGTTAATGGATCTTTTTCAACTTGGACTAAAGTGCTAAGTGGTGTGCCGCAAGTCTCAGTATTAGGACCGCTATTGTTCAATATTTTCATTAACGACCTAACAGAAGGTCAAGAGAGCATGGTGTCAATTTTTGCAGATGATACCAAATTGTGTAAAGTTATAAATGCGGAGGGAGATGCTAAGTCGCTTCAGAATGACTTAGTTAAATTAGAAGCTTGGGCAGCGAAATGGAGAATGCGCTTCAATACAGACAAGTGTAAGGTAATGCACTGTGGTAACAGGAACAAAAATAACACCTACCTACTAAATGGGGTAAAATTAGGGGATTCTGTACTGGAAAAGGACTTAGGTGTCCTCATAGATAGCAAACTAAGCAGTAGTACCCAAAGTAGGACTGCAGCAAAGAAGGCTAATAAGATATTAGCATGCATAAAACGGGGAATTGATGCTAGGGACGAGAGTATTATACTCCCGTTATATAAATCACTTGTGAGGCCACGCCTTGAATACTGTGTACAATTCTGGGCACCGTACTACAAAAAGGATATCCTGGAGCTAGAAAAGGTTCAAAGGCGGGCGACCAAACTAATTAAGGGTATGGAGACGCTGGAATACGAGGAAAGGCTTGCAAGACTAGGCATGTTTACACTGGAAAAGAGGAGATTAAGTGGGGACATGATCAACATTTACAAATATATAAGGGAACATTATACAGATCTTGCGCAGGACCTGTTTTTGGTTAGATCAACACAGAGAACTCGTGGACATTTGCTCAGGTTTGAGGAGAGGAGATTCCGCACAATACAGCGTAAAGGCTTTTTTACGGTAAGGACGATACGTGTTTGGAATTCCCTGCCTGAGGGAGTAGTAATGGCGGACTCAGTCAACACCTTTAAGAATGGGTTAGATAAATTCCTAATGGATAAAGATATCCAGGGTTACGGGGCATAGTCACGCACTATGGTTATTATAAAAAAGAGGGGGAAAACGTAACGGCAGTCATCAACTTCAGTCAAAATTTTCTACAAAATAATCATGCATAGGAGACCACAAATAGGTTGATCTCGATGGACAATTGTCTTTTTTCAACCTTAGATACTATGTTACTATGTTACATCACTCTACCATGTATGCCGCGATTTTGTATTACGTTGAATTGTGGTGTTGTTTCTCCTGCTTGCTCAACATGCCATTATTTTGTGCATTGTATTCCTGTTTTTGCTATTCTGTTTGTATCGCTGTCCTTGTTATTGTGCGTAATTGTACTCATACATTATTCCAATATTCATGTGTTATTTCTATATTGATATCACCCTTAACTGTATTCATGTTTTATTGACTTCATTCTAGTAGTTGACTGTATAGCGCTGCATAATTTGTTGTGCTTTATGAAAAAATGATGATTATGACAGTGATGAAGCGAATACACTATGTACAGTATAGTAATTCATACATATAGATAGGAATAAATATTGTATACTGGAAATCAATTTCGGGAAAGCATCTCATTGTATTTGTTATGGACGGTACAATTAGAAACTACAGTTTCACCTGGATATTTGTAGCTTTGATAAGGGGATCCGGTCTCTAGGTCGACACTATCTAGGTCGACCACTATTGGTTGACAGTAACTAGGTCGACAGGGTTTCTAGGTTAACAGGGTTTCTAGGTCGATATGTTCTAGGTCGACAGGTCAAAAGGTCGACATGAGTTTTTCACGTTTTTTTCTTTTTTTGTACCTTTTCACACTTAATGATCCACGTGGACTACAATTGGGAACGGTAATCTGTGCCGAGCGCAATGGAAGCGGAGCGAGGCACCTTGCCCAAAGCATACGAGGGGACACGGTGCACTAATTGGGGTTCCCAGTCATTGTACGAAGAGAACGACACCAAAAAAACATAAAAAACTCATGTCGGCCTTTTGACCTGTCGACCTAGACCATGTCGACCTAAAGACCCTGTCGACCTAGAGACCCTATCGACCTAGTTACTGTCGACCTTCCATACCACACCCTTGATAAGTGGGGGTCTACAATAAGCCTGTGGGTTTATTACAGTGGTGGATAGGTAGACGGTGGGGGCTCAGACTTCGTTGAGTGATGGACAAAACATTTCAGAAAAGTTCCAACTTCGTTGAATACCAGAAGCTTTGCAAAGGAAACGCTGGGAACATTTCAGGATTGTTGCTATTCTACACATTTCCAGAAAATACATTATTCAGAACAGACTGAAGGAATGGCCATGATTTATTTAATTATTTATTAACAGTTATTTTTATATCGCACACATCTTCCGCAGTGTTTTACAGAGAATATTTGGCCATTCACATCAGTCCCTGCCCCCAGTGGAGCTTACATTCTATATTCCCTACCACATGTACACACAGACACATTCACACTAGGGTTAATTTTGTTGGGATCAAATTAACCTACCAGTATATTTTTGGATTGCGGGAGGAAACTGGAGTACTCGGAGGAAACCCACGCAAGTATGGGGAGAATATACAAACTCCACACAGATAGGGCCATCCTGGGAGTCGAACCCATGACCTCAGTGCTATGAGGCAGTAATGCTAACCATTACACCATTGGTACTGCCCACATAGTGCAGTGGTACAGTGTATAGCATTCCTGTTTCATAGCGTTGGGGTCATGGGATTAATTATAACCGGTATCCTATCTGTGTAGAGTTTGCATGTTATCCCTGTGATAGCATGAGTTTCCTCCAGGTGCTCCAGCTTATTACAGCGCATAAAAAAAAATAATGGTAGTTTTATTTCTTGCTAAGGGGATCATTCACACCCAAATGCAGCCGCGCGTCTGTATGCAGCAGCTGCATTCAGGTGGTCTGCGCACGTACACTGGCCACAGTGAACGTACGCCACCCTTCTCCTTGCGGGCGCATCCAAGAATGATGCGGCTGCAAAATGATTGACAGCGGTGACCGTTCGTGGGTCGGCGGCACTGTGTTGGGGGGCTGGGCCGAATGGGGGGCGTGACGTGATCATTTTCGGGGTGGCTGCGTGACGTCGCACGCAGCCGCTACAATTACAAAAATGGCAGCCGACCACCTGGCAGCACAGCCAGGCTGCGCTGCCAGGGGTCAACCTTAGTTTGAAATGTCCGCAATCTAATTGCAGATGCCTCTGGAGGCGGCCCCCAGCATGTGAGGAGATGGATGCAGATCTGGCTGTGTATGCAGCGATCTGTGTCTATCTCTGAATCAGCTCCTAAAACTTTACCTTAGTGTCTGCTTGTGATTGTGTGTTAGGGAATTTAGGGGAAGATGTAAAGTATCAAACCTTCTAAATAGGACAGACCAATCCGATTCCAGGTAGAGATGAGCGGGTTCGGTTCCTCAGAATCCGAACCCCCCCGAACTTCAGCCTTTTTACACGGGTCCGAGGCAGACTCGGATCTTCCCGCCTTGCTCGGCTAACCCGAGCGCGCCCGAACGTCATCATCCCGCTGTCGGATTCTCGCGAGGCTCGTATTCTATCGCGAGACTCGGATTCTATATAAGGAGCCGCGCGTCGCCGCCATTTTCACACGTGCATTGAGATTGATAGGGAGAGGACGTGGCTGGCGTCCTCTCCGTTAGAATAGATAGAGACACTTGAGTTGATTACTTAGTAATTTTGGGGAGCATTAGGAGTACTCAGAGTGCAGAGTTTTGCTGATAGTTACTAGTGACTGACCACCACCAGTTTTATTTATTATTTAATATAATCCGTTCTCTGCCTGAAAAAAAACGATACACAGTCACATACCATATCTGTGCTCAGCCTCAGTGTGCTGCATGATAATATCATCTATGTATATCTGACTGTGCTGAGTGCTCACTGCTCACACAGCTGAATTGTGGGGGAGACTGGGGTGCAGTTATAGCAGGAGTACAGTGCACACTTTTACTGCCAGTGTGACTGACCAGTGATCACCAGTATATTGTCTGCCTGAAAAAGTTAAACACTCCTGTGGTGTTTTGTTTTTTTATTCTATAAACGCATTCTGCTGACAGTGTTCAGCAGGTCCGTCATTCATTATATTATATAAATATTTACCTGCAGTAGTGTTATATTTTTTTTGTTCATCTCTATCATCTTTATCATCTCTATATTAGCAGACGCAGTACGGTAGTCCACGGCTGTGGCTACCTCTGTGTCGTCAGTGCTCGTCCATAATTGTATACCTACCTGTGGTGGGGTTTTTTTTTCTATCTTCTTCATACTAGTAGTTTAGGAGTCTGCTGACAGTGTCCAGCAGGTCCGTCATTATATTATATATACCTGCAGTAGTGATATATATATATTTTTTATATCATTATCATCTCTATACTAGCAGACGCAGTATGGTAGTCCACGGCTGTAGCTACCTCTGTGTCGTCAGTGCTCGTCCATAATTGTATACCTACCTGTGGTGGGTTTTTTTTTTCTATCTTCTTCATACTAGTAGTTTAGGAGTCTGCTGACAGTGTCCAGCAGGTCCGTCATTATATTATATATACCTGCAGTAGTGATATATATATATTTTTTATATCATTATCATCTCTATACTAGCAGACGCAGTACGGTAGTCCATGGCTGTAGCTACCTCTGTGTCGTCAGTGCTCGTCCATAATTGTATACCTACCTGCGGTGGGGTTTTTTTTTCTATCTTCTTCATACTAGTAGTTTAGGAGTCTGCTGACAGTGTCCAGCAGGTCCGTCATTATATTATATATACCTGCAGTAGTGATATATATATATTTTTTATATCATTATCATCTCTATACTAGCAGACGCAGTACGGTAGTCCATGGCTGTAGCTACCTCTGTGTCGTCAGTCACTCGTCATCCATAAGTATACTAGTATCCATCCATCTCCATTGTTTACCTGAGGTGCCTTTTAGTTGTGCCTATTAAAATATGGAGAACAAAAATGTTGAGGTTCCAAAAATAGGGAAAGATCAAGATCCACTTCCACCTCGTGCTGAAGCTGCTGCCACTAGTCATGGCCGAGATGATGAAATTCCATCAACGTCGTCTGCCACGGGCGATGCCCAATGTCATAGTACAGAGCATGTAAAATCTAAAACACAAAATATCAGTAAAAAAAGGACTCAAAAATCTAAAATAAAATCGTCGGAGGAGAAGCGTAAACTTGCCAATATGCCATTTACCACACGGAGTGGCAAGGAACGGCTGAGGCCCTGGCCTATGTTCATGGCTAGTGGTTCAGCTTCACATGAGGATGGAAGCACTCAGCCTCTCACTAGAAAAATGAAAAGACTTAAGCTGGCAAAAGCACAGCAAAGAACTGTGCGTTCTTTGAAATCACAAATCCACAAGGAGAGTCCAATTGTGTCGGTTGCGATGCCTGACCTTCCCAACACTGGACGTGAAGAGCATGCGCCTTCCACCATTTGCACGCCCCCTGCAAGTGCTGGAAGGAGCACCCGCAGTCCAGTTCCTGATGAAGATGTCAGTGTTGAAGTACACCAGGATGAGGAGGATATGGGTGTTGCTGGCGCTGGGGAGGAAATTGACAAGGAGGATTCTGATGGTGAGGTGGTTTGTTTAAGTCAGGCACCCGGGGAGACACCTGTTGTCCGTGGGAGGAATATGGCCATTGACATGCCTGGTGAAAATACCAAAAAAATCAGCTCTTCGGTGTGGAAGTATTTCAACAGAAATGCGGACAACATTTGTCAAGCCGTGTGTTGCCTTTGTCAAGCTGTAATAAGTAGGGGTAAGGACGTTAACCACCTCGGAACATCCTCCCTTATACGTCACCTGCAGCGCATTCATCATAAGTCAGTGACAAGTTCAAAAACTTTGGGCGACAGCGGAAGCAGTCCACTGACCAGTAAATCCCTTCCTCTTGTAACCAAGCTCACGCAAACCACCCCACCAACTCCCTCAGTGTCAATTTCCTCCTTCCCCAGGAATGCCAATAGTCCTGCAGGCCATGTCACTGGCAATTCTGACGAGTCCTCTCCTGCCTGGGATTCCTTGCGTGTAACGCCTACTGCTGCTGGCGCTGCTGTTGTTGCTGCTGGGAGTCGATGGTCATCCCAGAGGGGTAGTCGTAAGACGACTTTTACTACTTACACCAAGCAATTGACTGTCCAACAGTCCTTTGCGAGGAAGATGAAATATCACAGCAGTCATCCTGCTGCAAAGCGCATAACTGAGGCCTTGGCATCCTGGGCGGTGAGAAACGTGGTTCCGGTATCCATCATTACTGCAGAGCCAACTATAGACTTGATTGAGGTACTGTGTCCCCGGTACCAAATACCATCTAGGTTCCATTTCTCTAGGCAGGCGATACCGAAAATGTACACAGACCTCAGAAAAAGACTCACCAGTGTCCTAAAAAATGCAGTTGTACCCAATGTCCACTTAACCACGGACATGTGGACAAGTGGAGCAGGGCAGACTCAGGACTATATGACTGTGACAGCCCACTGGGTAGATGTATTGACTCCCGCCGCAAGAACAGCAGCGGCGGCACCAGTAGCAGCATCTCGCAAACGCCAACTCTTTCCTAGGCAGGCTACGCTTTGTATCACCGCTTTCCAGAATACGCACACAGCTGAAAACCTCTTACGGCAACTGAGGAAGATCATCGCAGAATGGCTTACCCCAATTGGACTCTCCTGTGGATTTGTGGCATCGGACAACGCCAGCAATATTGTGTGTGCATTAAATATGGGCAAATTCCAGCACGTCCCATGTTTTGCACATACCTTGAATTTGGTGGTGCAGAATTTTTTTAAAAACGACAGGGGCGTGCAAGAGATGCTGTCGGTGGCCAGAAGAATTGCGGGACACTTTCGGCGTACAGGCACCACGTACAGAAGACTGGAGCAACACCAAAAACGCCTGAACCTGCCCTGTCATCATCTGAAGCAAGAAGTGGTAACGAGGTGGAATTCAACCCTCTATATGCTTCAGAGGTTGGAGGAGCAGCAAAAGGCCATTCAAGCCTATACAACTGACCACGATATAGGAGGTGGAATGCACCTGTCTCAAGCGCAGTGGAGAATGATTTCAACGTTGTGCAAGGTTCTGCAACCTTTTGAACTTGCCACACGTGAAGTCAGTTCAGACACTGCCAGCCTGAGTCAGGTCATTCCCCTCATCAGGCTTTTGCAGAAGAAGCTGGAGACATTGAAGGAGGAGCTAACACTGAGCGATTCCGCTAGGCATGTGGGACTTGTGGATGGAGCCCTTAATTCGCTTAACAAGGATTCACGGGTGGTCAATCTGTTGAAATCAGAGCACTACATTTTGGCCACCGTGCTCGATCCTAGATTTAAAACCTACCTTGGATCTCTCTTTCCGGCAGACACAAGTCTGCAGGGGTTCAAAGAACTGCTGGTGAGAAAATTGTCAAGTCAAGCGGAACGCGACCTGTCAACATCTCCTCCTTCACATTCTCCCGCAACTGGGGGTGCGAGGAAAAGGCTCAGAATTCCGAGCCCACCCGCTGGCGGTGATGCAGGGCAGTCTGGAGCGACTGCTGATGCTGACATCTGGTCCGGACTGAAGGACCTGCCAACGATTACGGACATGTTGTCTACTGTCACTGCATATGATTCTCTCACCATTGAAAGAATGGTGGAGGATTATATGAGTGACCGCATCCAAGTAGGCACGTCAGACAGTCCGTACGTATACTGGCAGGAAAAAGAGGCAATTTGGAGGCCCTTGCACAAACTGGCTTTATTCTACCTAAGTTGCCCTCCCACAAGTGTGTACTCCGAAAGAGTGTTTAGTGCCGCCGCTCACCTTGTCAGCAATCGGCGTACGAGGTTACTTCCAGAAAATGTGGAGAAGATGATGTTCATTAAAATGAATTATAATCAATTCCTCCATGGAGACATTCACCAGCAGCAATTGCCTCCACAAAGTACACAGGGAGCTGTGATGGTGGATTCCA